>NC_089502.1:82988871-83289116 GCF_036850765.1 Saccopteryx bilineata | reverse complement strand
GAAAACAGCAAGATGAACATAACCAAATTATCGGGTGCAGAGTTTTAAATAATGATTATTAGGATGCTCAAAGATCTTAGAGCAACAATGGATGGACATAATGAACACTTAAATAAAGAGATAATAAGCAACAAAAAGGACATTGAAAACATAAAAAGGAACCATACAGAAGTGGCAAACACAATATCAGAAATGAAGAATACACTACAAGGAAATAAAAGTAGCTTGGATAAAGTAGAGGATTGAATCAGCACCTTAAAGGACAAGATAAGCAAAAGCATAGAAGTAGAACAGTACAAAGAAAAAATAATCAAAAAGTCTGAGGAAACTCTAAGAGATCTCTGTGACAACATGAAGAGAAACAACATCTGCATAATAGGGGTTCCTGAAGGAGAAGAGAAAAAGAAAGAACAAGGGATAGAAAACCTCATTGAAGAAATTATAGCTGAAAATTTCCCTAAATTGATGCAAGAAGAGTCACACAGTTTCAAGAGATAGAGAGATCCCCATTAAAAGAGAACCCAAAGAGACTCACACTAAGACACATCATAATCCAAATACCAAAGCTAAGAGATAAAGAAAGAATACTAAAAGCTGCAAGAGAAAAACATTCAATTACCTAAAAAGAAACCCCCATCATGATGACATCCAACTTTTTAACAGAAACACTTAAGGCCAGAAACACTTGAGGCAAGAAATATTTAAAGTAATGCAGAGGAAGAACCTACAACTAATAATTCTTTATCCAGTAAGGTTATTGTTTAAGATTGAAGGAGAAATCAAAAGCTTCCCAGACAAAAAACCAAAAACAAACCAACAAACAAACAAAAAATTCAAGGAATTCATCATAACCAAACCAATGCTGCAAGAAATATTAAAGGGCCTGTTGTAGACAGAACAAAGTGGCGGGGGGGGGGGGAGTCTAATAAAAGAGAAATGTAATTTTAAAGAAAAAATTGGATTTTAGATTTTGGAGAGGTTTTTTATAGTTGTTTTTATTTCCTTCTTGCTTATGGGTCTAGTTTGGTTTTTCATTTCTTCATGATTCAATATAGGAAAATTATATAGTTCTAGAAACTTATCCATTTCTTCTAGGTTGTCAAATTTGGCAGTATATAATATTTTATAGTATTTTACTATGATCCTTTGTATATCTATGATGTGTGTAATAAATAATTTCTTCATTTTAGATTTTGTTATATGAGTGTTTTCTCAATTTCACTTAGTGAGTTTACACAGGGGTCTGTCAACTTTATTGATCTTTTCAAAGAACAAGCTCTTATATTAATTTTTTCTATAGTTTTCTTATTTTTTATTTTATTTAGTTCTGCTTCAATTTTTGCTATTCCTTTTTGTCTGCTGACTTTGGTTTGCCTTTGTTCTTCTTTTTGTAGTTTCTTAAGAAGTGATGTTAAGTTATTTTACTTGGATCTCTTTTGTTTCTTGATATAAGCCTGTAATGATATAAATTTCTTTCTTACTACTTCTTTTGCTGCATCCCAAAAGTTTTGATATTTTTTCTTGTCATACTCATTTGTCTATATTATTTAAAAAAATTTTTCTCCATTATGGTTGATTCAATAGTTTATTTATTAATTTATTTTAGAGAGGAGAAAGAGAGAGAGAGAGAGAGAGAGAGAGAGAGAGAGAGAGAGAGAGGAGGAAGCATCAACTTCCATATCTGCAGTGACCAGACAAGTGCAGGGTTTCAAACCGGTGACTTCAGTGTTCCAGGTCGATGCTTTATCCACTGTGCCACCACAGGTAAGGCCTGTCTAGATCATTTGATCTCTGATTATATATTTTTTTACCTAGTCTTTTTTTTAACTCAGTTGTTTAATTTTTCCACTTCTTGTTTTTTTCCCTTTTCTTTTTACAATTGAACTCTAATTTCAAAACCTTATGTTCAGAAAATATACTTGGCATAATTTCAACCTTCTTCAACTTGTTGATGTTAGTTTTATGGCCCAACATATAGTCTATACTTGAAAATGTTTCATACACACTGGAAAAGAATGTATAATATTACATTCTTGGATAAAATATTGTGTAAATGTCTATTATGTCCATTTGTGCTAGTGTGTCTTTTATAGCTTACATTTTCTTATTGATGTTTTTGTTTGTATAATCTAACTAAAGTTACCATAATATGTTGAGATCTCCAAGTATAATTGTGTTTTTGTATGTTTCTACTTTTAGATCAGTTCAAGATATTTATGTATTTTGGTGCTATCTGAGTTGGTGCATGTATATTGAGAAGTGTTATGTCTTCTTGTTATTACAAAATGTCCATCTTTGTCTCTTGTTATCTTTGTTGTTTAAATTCAGCATTGTTAGATATTACTGTAACTACACCTCCTTTACTTTAGGTATTATTTAGTTAGAGAATATTTTCCAATGTTTCATTTTAAATTTACTTTTCTCCTTTCAGCTTACGTGTGTCCATCTAAAGTAATATACAGTTGAGTTTTGCTTTTTGATTCAATCTGCTTCTCTGTGCCTCTTTATTGGTGAGTTTAGTCTATTTACATTTAGGGTAATTATTGACCCTTGAGGATTTATTATAACCATTTTTAATTTTGTTTTCTAGTACTTCTGTTTCTGCTTTGTTTCTTCTCTTTGTGTCTTTCAGCTGGTTTTGCGTGGTGTTATTCTATACTTATATCTTCGGTTTCTTTTTTTTTAAGCTGTGTGTTTCAGTAGTGGCTTTTTTGTTTGTGATTACATTTAGGTTATTAAGAAAAAATTTTTTATATGTATAAGAGTTCTTTGTCACCTGACCAGGTGGTGGCACAGTGGACAGAGCATTGGACTGGCTTATGGAGGATCCAATTTTGAAACCTCGAGAACACCAGCTTAGGTGTGGGCTCATCTGGCTTGAGTATGGGTTTACCAGCTTGAGTATGGGGTAACTAACTTGAGCCTAGGATTATAAATATGACCCCATGGTCACTGGCTTGAGCCCAAATGTTGCTGGCTTAAAGCTCCAGGAGTGTTAGCTTTAGCCACTACAACAAAGAATCAATGCTTCTCATCTATTTCCTTTCCTCTCTGTCTGCCCTTATCTCTCTCTCTCTCTGATTCTCTCTCTATCTCTGTCAAAAAAGTGTCTTTTGTATTTTCAATTCTTTTTCACTTCATTAGCCTTAACTATTACTGATCTTTATCTTCTCGCCTTTTGTTATTGATTTCAAAGATTATCCTTATTTTTTTGTGACATTGGTGGAACACTTACTTGTAGTTTTGATTTATTTGTTGTGTGTGTGTGTGTGTGTATATGTGTGTGTCTGGTCAGTAATTGCCTTTAGTAATTCCTGCAGTGGGGTGTTCTTATGATAAATTCCATCAGCTTCTTTATGTCTGCAAAGTTTTTATTTCTTCTTATTATTTGAAATAAAGTTTTGATGGATATATTATTCTTGGCTGGTGATTCCTCTTTCAGTACCTTAAATGTTAGATCCATTATCTTCTGGCTTGTAGATTCTCTGTAGATAAGCTTGATGATAATCTAATGGACATTACTTTATAGGTTATGTTCTTTTTTATTATTTATTCATTTTAGAGAGGAGAGAGAGAGACAGGGGGGAGGAGCTGGAAGTATCAACTCCCATATGTGCCTTGACCAGGCAAGCCCAGGGTTTCGAACTGGCAACCTCAGCATTTCCAGGTTGATGCTTTATCCACTGTGCCACCACAGGTCAGGCATGTTCTTCTTTACTGTAGCCATCATGAGGATTCTTTCTTTTTGGCATTAATTTTTGATAGTTTTATTATGATGTATTTTGAGGAATGTCTGTTTGGATTGAGGTAACTCAGCGTTCTGTTTGTATCTTGTATTTAAGGATCTAACACTTTCATAGGCTTAAGAAATTCTCATCAATTATTTGTTTGGACAGGCTCTCTACTCCTTTCTTTCTATCTACTTCTGATATATCTATTGTTTTTATATTGCTCCTACTGATAAAGTCAGACATTTCTTTTACAACTCTATCATGTTTGTTTGTTTGTTTGTTTTGTATTTTTCTGAAGTTGGAAACATCCAGGCAGTCAGACAGACTCCTGCATGTGCCCGACTGGGATCCACCCCTGGCATCCTCACCAGGGGGCGATGCTCCACCCATCTGGGCCATTGCTCTGTTGCATCCAGAGCCATTCTAGTGCCCGCACCATCTTTGCTCCAATGGAGCCTTGGCTGTGGGAGGGGAAGAGAGAGACAAAGAGGAAGGAGAGGGGGAGGGGTGGAGAAGCAGATAGGTGCTTCTCCTGTGTGCCCTGGCTGGGAATCAAACCCAGAACTCCTGCACGCCAGGCCGATGCTCTACCACTGAGCCAACCGGCCAGGGCCTCTATCATGTTTTTATTTTTGAGTCTCTCTCCTTTTATTTGTAACATCTGTATTTGCCTGTCTTTGATGTCACTGATTCTCCTTTCTTTATAGTCTGTTCAATTAGCTAAACTTGCTACTTCAATTTTCAATTCATGTGCTCAGTTAGTCATCTCTGTGAAATACTCATTTTTCTCATTAATATTTTGAGCTCATTATATTGCCTACTAATGTATTTTTTTACATCTTATTGAGTATTTTTAGAACTTCAATTTTGAATTCTTTATCATTTAACTCCAAGGTTTCCATGTAATTGAACTTGTTTTCTAGAGACTTTTATTTTCTTTTTGAAATATGTCTCCTTATTGTGTAAACATGGTATTTGTTTCATCTTCCTTGCTGACATTTGAAAGTGGTATTTTTAAAAATTCTAACAAGCCTGACCTGTGGTGGTGCAGTGGATAAAGTGTCAACCTGGAAATGCTGAGGTCGCCAGTTCGAAACGCTGGGCTTGCCTGGTCAAGGCACATATGGGAGTTGATGCTTCCAGCTCCTCCCCCTTCTCTCTCTCTGTCTCTCTCTCTCTCCTCTCTAAAATGAATAAATAAAAAAATTAAAAAAATTCTAACAAAAAATCACTAAAAAATGAAGTGAAAAATACAATGAAAAATATGAAAATTTAAAATGTAATGACAAGTAAAAAGCAAAACCCCCCAAAAATTGAAGAACAAAAACCTAAAAAATAAAAAAATAAAAAAATTATATATATATATATATATATATATATTTACAAAGTATAATTGAAACTATTATGTTAAGTAAAATAAGCCAGGCAGGGAAAGAAAAATATCATATAACCACATTCACTTGAACAATCCAATGAACAATGGGAACTGAGGAATGAAACAGAGACAAAGGCTGGATCAAAAGGGACCAGAGAAAAAGCAGACAGAGGGAAAGGGGTTGATAGGATGAAATAAGAGTAAGAAAAGAGATTGGTGAAATTATAGACACATAACACAGCATTATAGAGAGCAGAAAAGCAAATCCTGTAGGGAAGGGGGAAGTCATTGGGGAGAGGGGGGCAAGGGGGACCTTGAGGGGAACACAGGGGAGAGGGGATGCATTCAGGGGGACACTAGAATCTATGTAAACACAATAAATTAAAATCAATAAAAATATAAAATATTTAAAATAAAATTTAAAGTTAGAATATAATAAGAAAAGAAAAAACAGGAAAAAAATTTCAGTTTTGAGAATTTTTTGTTTTCTTCCAGTAGGTGAGGTTGCAGTAAAAATCTTAGCTCTGTGAAATCCCTGCCTGACATCCACTGAGATGTTACTGTTGTAATGATATAGGCAGGGCTGCAGTAATGATGTGTGGGAATTGTTGTGAAGGCTTTATGGCTTTAGCAACGGTGATTTCAGACCTCTAAGTACTTGTCTCCACATCTGAATAGACTAGAAAACCAGACACAGAAGGTTGCTAGAACAACCCTATTTTTTAGAGAGAGAGTGGCTCTGAATAGTTACCTGTAGGATCTGTTTCTGCTGCTCTCCATACCCATAAGTTAAAGGAGGTGAAATCTGGGAGGTTGCAGGGCAGCATACTGGTTTTTTTCTGCCTCTTTGTTGTGTGAAGGCTGCTGGTATAACATATGAACACTGTCTGTGACCCCTTGTTTTGCCATCACTTTGGTTTACTATCTCCCCTTCTGCCCCTCTGTCTCTTTGCTCATACTGGCAGAAGAAAACACAGTCACTTTGGGATTCTCCTCTTTCTATAGCCCTGGAAGTGAAAAACCCAGACAGTCCAGTATTCTCCCATCTCTGGATTCCCTGCAGCCAAAAATTAGAGATTTTGGACTTCTCCCATCTTTGTAGGCCTGGAAGGGAAAAAAAAAACTACTCATTTCAGGGGACAAATTCTTGGATAGTCTGGGCATCTCCTCTTTTTGGAGGCAAACATGAGGACATTTTATCTTCTGTACACCTTCTTAACCATTTTTATCTTTAGCCCATTTGTTGCTCAGATCTTTCAGGCAAGCACTACTGGGGCTGTATTGCTGCATTACAGATGTTAATATGTTGACATTTCAAAGGGAGATATCAGGGTTATTTCTCACACAGTCATTACTCTGACATCATCAGGCTTCTCAAGGTTACATTTATAATTTTTTGAAGAAATGTCATACTGTTTTCCATAGTGGCAGCATAAGTCTGCATTTCCACCAGCAATGCTGGAGAGTTTTTTTTTTTTCACCATGCTCTTGCCAGCACTTGTTTGTTAATTTTTTTTCTTCTGTGTGTGTGTGCGCGCGTGTGTGTATGTGTGTGTGTGACAGAGACAGTGAGACAGAGAAAAGTACAGAAAGGGACAGACAGACAGGAAGGAGAGAGATAAGAAACATTAATTCTTTGTTATAGCTCCTTAGTCATACTTTGATTGTTCTTTCATATTGCCATAACTAGGGCGCTACAGCAGAGTGAATAATCCCTTGCTTAAACCAGTGACCTTGGGATCAATCCAGCAACCTTGTGCTTCAAACCAGCGATGGTTGGGCTCAAGCCAGTGACCATGGGGTCATGTCTATGATCCTATGCTCAAGCCAGCGACCCCACACTTAGGCTAGTAAATTCGCTTTCAATTTGGATGAGCCCACCCTCAAGACAGAAACCTCGGGATTTTGAACCTGGGTCTTTTTCATCCCAGTTCAATGCTCTATCCACTGCATAACCACCTGGTCAGAGGTTTGTTGATTTCTTAATGAAATCAATTCTGGAAAGTGTGAGGCGATATCTCATTGTGGTTTTGCTTTGCATTTCTCTTATGGTTAATAACATTGAACATTTTTTCATATACCTATTGATCATATTTCTTTTTGTACCTCTCCAATTTTCCCAACATGATTTATTAAAAAGACTGCATTTACTCCACTGTAAAATCTTGCCTCCTTTGTCAAAAATTAATTGGCCATAAAGGCATGAGTTTATTTCTGTGTTATTGATTTAGTTCTATTGAACTGTATGCCTGTTTCTGTGCCAGTACCAGGCTGTTTAGAATTAAGTGGTCTTGTATTATAGGTTGATATCAGGAAGTGTGATACCTCTGAGAGCATCCATCTGTTTCCAGTGATCCAACCTTTGTTTCTGTTTTGTTTCTCAGTATATTGTGTTCATTAGATTCTACATATGAAGAAGAACATATGGTATTTGTCTCTCTCTGCCTGGCTTATTTCACTTAGAATAATAATCTCCAGGTCCATACATGCTGTTGCAAAAGGTAAGATGTTAAACTTTTTAATGACTCTGTAGTATTCCATTTTGTAAGTGTATCACAGCTTTTTTCACCCACTTGTCCACTGATGGACACTTGGGCTGTTTCCAGATCTTGGCTATTGTAAACAAAGCTGCAATGAACAAGGGAATGCATATCTTCTATTGAATTAGTTTTGGGATTCTGAGAGAATATACATAGAAGTTGGATAGCTTGGTCATAAGGCAGAGTCATTATTATTTTTTTCAGGAAACACCATAATGTTTTTCATAGTAGCTGCTTGAGTCTGCATTCCCACCAACAGTGCAGTAGGGTTCCCTTTGCTCCAAACCCTCACCAGTACTTTTGTTTGTTAATATTTTAATAAAAACAATTCTGGCAGGTGTGAGGTATTATCTCATTATGGTTTTAACTTGAATTTCTCTAATGATTATTGAGCATTGTTTTATATGACTATTGGCCATGTTTATGTCTTCTTTGGATAAATGAATATTCAGGTCTTTTGATTGTTTTTTAAACTGGAGTATTTAACTTTCTGGTGTTGAGTTTTATATGTTCTCTATAAAATTTGGATATTTACCTCCTGTCAGAAGTATTGGGGAGTATGTTCTCCCATTCATTGGGTTGTCTTATTATTTTTTTAATGGTGTCTTTTACTGTGCAAAAGTTTTTTTTAGTTTGATATAATACAATTTGTTTATTTTTACACTTCACTTGCTCAGGAAGATATCTTGGAAAAAAATATTGTTACAAAAGATGTCTGAGAGATTACAGCCTATCCTTTATTCTAGAATTTTTATGGCTTTTTGACTCACATTTAAGTCTCTTATTCATTTTGAGTTTATTTTGTAAATAGTGTATGTTAATTGGTGGTCTACTTTTGTTTTGTTTTTTTTTTGCATGTCCAATTTTCCCAACACCATTTATTATAGTGACTGTCTTTACTTCATTGTATACTCTTTTCTCTTTTGTCAAATAGCAACTGACCAAAAAGGCAGGTGTTTACTTCTGGATTCTCTGTTCTGTTCCATTGATCTGTATCCCTGTACTTATGCCAATATCAAACTGTTTTGATTAGAGTGGTGTGCAGTATAACTTGATATCAAGAAGTGTGATACATCCCACTTTGTTCTTCATTTTCATAATTTCTGAGGCATTTTGGTTCTCTTTTGGTTACATATATTTTTGGAATATTTGTTCTAGATCTGTGAAGTATGTCATTCATATTTAAATAGTATTTGCATTGAATCTATAGATAGCTTTAGATAGTAAGGACATTTTAATTATGTTAATTCTTCCTATCCATGAACATCATATATGCATCCAGATGTTTATATCTTCCTCACTTACTTTTTTCAATGTCACAATTTTTTGAGTAAAAGTCTCTTATCCTTGGTTAAATTAATTCCTAGGTACTTTATTTGTTTGTTTGTTTGTCTGTTTATTTATTTATTTATGTAATTGCAAGAATAAAAGGGATTGTTTTCTTAATTATTTTTTCTGACAGTTTATTGTTATATAAAAATGCCACTGATTTCTGAATATTAATTTTATAATCTTCCACCTTACAGAATTAATTTATCTGATTTAGTAGTTTTTTAACAAAGAATTTAAAGTTTTCTATGTACAGTATCATGTCATCAGCAGATAATGACAGTTTTATTTCTTCTTTTCTAATTTGGATGCCTTTTGTTTCTTCTTCTTGTCTGATTTCTGTGTCTAGGAGTTCCAGAACTATGTTGAATAAGAGTGGTAAAAGGGGGCACTCCTGCCTTGTTTCTGATCTTAAGGGGATGGCATTTAATTTTTTCCCATTGAGTATGATGTTTTCTATTGATTTGTCATATATGGCTTTTGTAAATTGGAGGTATATTCAGGCCTGAACTGTGGTGATGCAGTAGATAAAGCATTGACCTGAAACACTGGGGTCACCGGTTCAATATCCCAGGCTTGCCTGGTCAAGGCACATACATATGAGAGTGGATGATTCCTGCTCTTCCCTTTGACTTTCTCCCTCTCTCTCTTTCTCCTGCCTCTCTAAAATAAATAAATAAAATTAAAATGATTAAAATAAAAAATCTTATAGTATGTTCTTTGAATTCCTACTTGTTTAAAAATTTTATCATAAATGAGTGCTATATTTTATCAAATGCTTTTTCTGCATTCATTGATATAATCATTTGGTTTATATCCTTCATTTTGTTTATGTGATAAATAACATTTATTGTTCTGTGAAAATTGTACCAGGCTTGCTTCCCTTAAATAAATCCCTCTTGATCATGATTTATGATCTTTTTAATGTATTGCTGGATCTGGTTGGCTAATATTTTGTTGAGTTTAGCATCTATGACCATTAGGAATATTGGCCTATAGTTTTCTTTCTTTTTTTTTTTATAATAAATTTTTATTAATGGTAATGGGATGACATTAATAAATCAGGGTACATATATTCAAAGAAAACATGTCTAGGTTATTTGGTCATTAAATTATGTTGCGTACCCATCGCCCAAAGTCAGATTGTCCTCCGCCACCCTCTATCTAGTTCTCTGTGCCCCTCCCCCTCCCCCTAACTCTCTCCCTCCCTCCCTCCCATGTCTTCCCTCCCCCCACCCTTGGTAACCACCACACTCTTGTCCATGTCTCTTAGTCTCATTTTTATGTTCCACCAATGTATGGAATCATGTAGTTCTTGTTTTTTTCTGATTTACTTATTTCACTCCTTATAATGTTATCAAGATCCCACCATTTTGCTGTAAATGATCTGATGTCATCATTTCTTATGGCTGAGTAGTATTCCATATTGTATATGTGCCACATCTTCTTTATCCAGTCTTCTATTGAAGGGCTTTTTGGTTGTTTCCATGTCTTGGCCACTGTGAACAGTGCTGCAATGAACATGGGGCTACATGTGTCTTCACGTATCAATGTTTCTGAGGTTTTGGGGTATATACCCAGTAGAGGGATTACTGGGTCATAAGGTAGTTCTATTTACAGTTTTTTGAGGAACCACCATACTTTCCTCCATAATGGTTGTACTACTTTACAGTCCCACCAACAGTGAATGAGGGTTCCTTTTTCTCCACAGCCTCTCCAACATTTGCTATTACCCGTCTTGTTGATAATAGCTAATCTAACAGGAGTGAGGTGGTATCTCATTGTAGTTTTGATTTGCATTTCTCTAATAACTAATGAAGCTGAGCATCTTTTCATATATCTGTTGGCCATTTGTATCTCTTCCTGGGAGAAGTGTCTGTTCATGTCCTCTTCCCATTTTTTTATTGGATTGTTTGTTTGTTTGTTGTTGAGTTTTATGAGTTCTTTGTAAATTTTGGATATTAGGCCCTTATCAGAGCTGTTGTTTGAAAATATCATTTCCCATTTAGTTGGCTGTCTGTTTATTTTTATATCAGTTTCTCTTGCTGAGCAAAAACTTTTAATTCTGATGTAGTCCCATTCCTTTATCTTTGCCTTCACTTCTCTTGCCATTGGAGTCAAGTTCATAAAATGTTCTTTAAAACCCAGGTCCATGATTTTAGTACCTATGTCTTCTTCTATGTACTTTATTGTTTCAGGTCTTATATTTAGATCTTTGATCCATTTTGAATTAATTTTAGTACACGGGGACAGGCTGTAGTCGAGTTTCATTCTTTTGCATGTGGCTTTCCAGTTTTCCCAACACCATTTGTTGAAGAGGCTTTCTTTTCTCCATTGTGTGTTGTTGGCCCCTTTATCAAAGATTATTTGACCATATATATGTGGTTTTATTTCTGGGCTTTCTATTCTGTTCCCTTGGTCTGAGTGTCTATTTTTCTGCCAATACCATACTGTTTTGATTATCGTGGCCCTATAATATAGTTTAAAGTCAGGTATTGTAATGCCCCCAGCTTCATTCTTTTTCCTTAGGATTGTTTTGGCTATTCGGGGTTTTTTATAGTTCCATATAAATCTGATGATTTTTTGTTCCATTTCTTTAAAAAATCTCATAGGGATTTTGATGGGAATTGCATTAAATTTGTATATTGCTTTGGGTAATATGGCCATTTTGATTATATTTATTCTTCCTATCCAAGAACAAGGAATATTTTTCCATCTCATTGTATCTTTTTCGATTTCCCTTAACAATGCTTTGTAATTTTCATTATATAGGTCCTTTACGTTCTTTGTTATGTTTATTCCTAGGTATTTTATTTTTTTTGTTGCAATCGTGAAGGGGATTATTTTTTTGAGTTCGTTTTCTAATATTTCATTGTTGGCATATAGAAAGGCTATGGACTTTTGTATGTTAATTTTGTATCCTGCGACCTTACTGTATTGGTTTATTGTTTCTAATAATCTTTTTGTGGAGTCCTTCGGGTTTTCGATGTATAGGATCATATCATCAGCAAAAAGTGATACCTTTACTTCTTCTTTTCCGATATGGATGCCTTTTATTTCTTTGTCTTGTCTGATTGCTCTGGCCAGAACTTCTAGCAACACGTTGAATAAGAGTGGAGAGAGTGGACAACCCTGTCTTGTTCCTGATTTAAGGTAGAAAGTCCTCAGTTTTATGCCGTTTAATAGGATGTTGGCTGATGGTTTATCATATATGGCCTTTATCATGTTGAGATATTTTCCTTCTATACCCATTTTGTTGAGAGTCTTAAACATAAAATTGTGTTGTATTTTATCAAAAGCCTTTTCTGCATCTATTGATAAGATCATGTGGTTTTTGTTCTTTGTTTTGTTGATATGGTGTATTATGTTAACCGTTTTGCGTATGTTGAACCATCCTTGAGATTCTGGGATGAATCCCACTTGATCATGATGTATTATTTTTTTAATATGTTGTTGTATTCGGTTTGCCAGTATTTTGTTTAGTATTTTAGCATCTGTATTCATTAGAGATATTGGTCTGTAGTTTTCTTTCTTTGTGCCATCCTTGCCAGGTTTTGATATGAGGGTTATGTTGGCCTCATAGAATGTGTTTGGAAGTATTGCTTCTTCTTCAATTTTTTGGAAGACTTTGAGTAGAATAGGAACCAAGTCTTCTTTGAATGTTTGATAGAATTCATTAGTATAACCGTCTGGGCCTGGACTTTTATTTTTGGGGAGGTTTTTAATAGTTTTTTCTATTTCCTCCCTGCTGATTGGTCTGTTTAGGCTTTCTGCCTCTTCATGACTCAGTCTAGGAAGGTTGTATTGTTCTAGGAATTTATCCATTTCTTCTAGATTATTGTATTTGGTGGCATATAATTTTTCATAGTATTCTACAATAATTCTTTGTATATCTATGATGTCTGTGGTGATCTCTCCTCTTTCATTTTGGATTTTATTTATTTGAGTCCTGTGCCTTTTTTCCTTGGTGAATCTTGCCAAGGGTTTGTCAATTTTGTTGATCTTTTTAAAGAACCAGCTCCTTGTTTTATTGATTTTGTCTATAGTTTTCCTGTTCTCTATTTCATTTATTTCTGCTCTGATTTTTATTATCTCCTTTCTTCGGCAGGTTTTGGGTTGTCTTTGTTCTTCTTTTTCTAGTTCTTTAAGGTGTGAAGTTAAGTGGTTTACTTCGGCTCTCTCTTGTTTGTTCATATAGGCCTGAAGTGATATGAGCTTTCCTCTTATTACTGCTTTTGCTGCATCCCAGAGATTCTGATATGTCGTATTTTCATTTTCATTTGTCTGTATATATCTTTTGATCTCTGCGCTTATTTCTTCTTTGACCCATTCATTTTTTAGAAGTATGTTGTTTAGTTTCCGCATTTTGGTGGGTTTTTCCCTCTCTTTTTTGCAGTTGAATTCTAGTTTCAAGGCTTTATGATCAGAAAATATGCTTGGTACAATTTCAATTTTTCTAAATTTGCTGATATTGTCTTTGTGGCCCAACATATGGTCAATTCTTGAGAATGATCCATGTACACTAGAGAAAAATGTATACTCTGTCGCTTTGGGATGAAGTGTCCTGTAGATGTCTATCATATCCAGGTGTTCTAGTATTTTGTTTAAGGCCACTATGTCTTTGTTGATTCTCTGTTTGGATGACCGATCTAGAGCCATCAGCGGTGTATTGAGGTATCCAAGTATGATTGTATTTTTGTTAGTTTTTGTTTTAAGGTCAATAAGTAGCTGTCTTATATATTTTGGTGCTCCTTGGTTTGGTGCATATATATTAAGGATTGTTATGTCTTCTTGATTCAACTTCCCCTTAATCATTATGAAATGACCATTTTTGTCTCTGAGTACTTTTTCTGTCTTATAGTCAGCATTATTAGATATGAGAATTGCTACACCTGACTTTTTTTGGGTGTTGTTTGCTTGGAGTATTGTTTTCCAGCCTTTCACTTTGAATTTGTTTTTATCCTTGTTGCTTAGATGTGTTTCTTGTAGGCAGCATATATTTGGATTTTCTTTTTTAATCCATTCTGCTACTCTGTGTCTTTTTATTGGTAAGTTTAATCCATTTACATTTAGTGTAATTATTGACACTTGTGGGTTCCCTACTGCCATTTTATAAATTGCTTTCTGTTAGTTTTGTATCTAGTTTGATTCTTCTCTTTTGTTTTTCTATCATTTGTTTTTGTTTGTTTGTGTTCCATACTTCTTTCCTCTGTTGCTACCTTTTTTAAGTCAAGTGTTTTTGTGGTGGTTTTTTCAAGGGTGGTTACCATTAAGTAATGAAAAGGGTACCTACCATATTCATTGTAGTACCCTATCTTATAAGTATTTCTGCACTCCATCGTCCTTTGCTACTGTTAATCTCCATCCTCTCCCCCCTTTTTTTCCTTTGTTGTCACAGTTTAAGTTTGGTTTTATTGTGTTCTTGGTGGAGCTGTTACTTGTGGTGTTGTTTTCTTTTGTTCTTTGAATCTGGTTGGAAAACCACCTTTAATATTTCCTGGAGTGGGGGCTTTCTGTTGATAAATTCTCTCATCTTTTCTGTATTTGTGAATGTTTTTATATCTCCTTCATACTTGAAGGATAGCTTTGATGGGTATAGTATTCTTGGCTGAAAGTTCCTCTCTTTCAGGGCTTTAAATATTGGGGTCCACTCTCTTCTAGCTTGTAGAGTTTCTGCTGAGAAATCTGATGATAATCTAATAGGCCTTCCTTTATATGTTGTACTCTTCTTTTCCCTGGCTGCCTTGAGAATTTTTTCTTTGTCATTGGTTTGTGTCATCTTTATTATGATGTGCCTTGGAGTGGGTTTGTTGGGGTTAAGAAAACTCGGTGTTCTGTTTGTTTCTTGACTTTGAGGCTTTAGTTCTTTCCACAGGCTTGGGAAGTTCTCGTCTATTATTTGTTTGAGTATATTCTCCATTCCATTTTCTTTCTCTTCTCCCTCTGATATACCTATTATTCTTATGTTATTCTTTCTGATGGAGTCAGACAATTCCTGTAGGGCTTTCTCGTTTTTTATTATTTTTGAGTCTCTTTCTTCTTCTCTCTGTTGTGCTTCAAGTTGTTTGTCTTCTATTTCACTAATCCTATCTTCAATCTGGGCTGTTCTGTTAGCTAAGCTTGTTACCTCGTTTTTCAGCTCGTGAATTGAGTTTTTCATTTCTGTTTGATTTGTTTTTATAGTTTCAATTTCCTTGGTAATATATTCTTTGTGTTCATTGAGTTGTTTTCTGATCTCCCTATATTACCTTTCTGTGTTTTCTTGTATATCTCTGAGTATTTTTAAGATTTCTATTTTAAATTCTCTGTCATTTAGCTCCAAGGCTTCCAATATGTTAAGTCTTTTCTCCATAGATTTTTCCACATCTATTTGTGTTACCTCTCTTTCTTTTGTATCCATAATATTCGATTTCCTCTTTCTTATCGGCATCTGAGGGTGGTCTTGTTGATAGCACTAATTAGAATTAATAATGAGTAAAAAGTAAAAAAAAATAAAAATAAAATAAAAAAAGAAAGAAAAAAAGGTAAAACCCCCCCCCCAAAAAACAGTAATAATTTATTATTTCCCCCTTTTTTCTTTCTTCTCTTTCCCTCCTCTTCCCTCTTCAGGGAAATATCGTGCCTATAATGGAGGGCCTGATTTGGGGTGAAGAGTTCAAGGGGCAAAAAAAGGGAGTAGGAACCTACTAAATGCAAAAAAAAAAAGAAAAAAAAAGGAAGAAAATCTTAGACAAGCATAAGATGATTTGCTTGTAAGTGATAGTCAACTAAGAGAAATAATGAGAGGGATAAGAGGGAACCAGAAAAAAGGAACAAAAAAGAATAATAAAGAAGAAAAAAAATAAAAATAATAAGTAAAAATCTGTTGTATTAAGTGGAGCGAAGATTAAATACAATGGAGACCTTGGGTTGGGAGGACCCAAAATGCCACAAAAATAAACAAACAAGAAAAAAAATAAAAACAAAAGCAAAAAAGAGAAATAAAGCCAAAAAAAAAGCCTTGAGTCCCAAATTAACTAATTTAAGTGTTTTGGAGTATAACCTTAAAGGAGGGTGAGGATGAAGAAGAGAAATAAAATGCAACACTCATGGGTAGTGTAGTTCAAGAAAGGGGAAGCATAAAATGGGCAGAGAATAGGACCGATGTGGAGGAAATAAAGGCAATAAGACAGAAGAAACAAACAACAACAACAAAAAAATTAGTGGATCAAGTTGTAAAGTCTGTGGATTTTTCTTGATTTTGAGAGTTTAACTTCTTCCTTTTTCTTTTCTCTCCCTCTTCCTGATCGGTGACTCTGTACCCCAGGCTCTGCCCCTGTGTCACACTTAGGTAGGGATTGCAGTTGATGGGATTCTATGGCAATGTCATATAATTGGCTTTAGTCTTGCTGGTAGTCACGGCTTGTTGGCGTTTGCAGGGTCCAACGATGAGAGAGTTTGCTTTCCTGGATTCTCTCTCCTAGTCCCCCCTTTCTGAATTAGCAGCCTGGTGATCCAGCTATAAGGCTGCAATTGCTTCTGCCTGGGGAGTAAGAGGCTCAAAGAGCTGGGAAATCCCCACTCTATCCCCACTCAGTGCAAGGCTTTGGGAAAGGCTCTGACAGTCAGGGCTTCCAGGTTAATCAGGCGGGGGTGGGAGTCAATTTTTGTCAAGGTGACTGTTCAGCGCCTATCATTTAGTTGGACCTCTCAACCCAGGCTTTCCACACTTTGTAGCCTGTTTTTGAAGGGAAGAAGAGGCACTAGTCTCTGCTTGCGACTAGTGTAGTATAGATCTTATTATCTGCCAAGTCCTTCTTGTTAGCGTTTATCCCTGAATATGGAGGCTTTATCAATCAGAAGTTTCCCCCGCCCCTTTAGCGAGAGGCACTAAAAAATATCACGCCTCTTGTCTTGGATCGCTGAACTGAGAGAGATCTTATCAATTAGAACCGAGGGTGCGCAGATTTCATGGGTTAAGCTAATTTCAGTGATTGGGTCGCAGATGTGCTTCCGAAGGTATTTTAGGCTGCCTGCGTGCGCCCCTCCCCCAACGCTTGATTGTTAGCTTGAATGGCTGGGTGAGGTGCCCCGCCCACGGAGAGAATCTCCCAAGCCTCTCCCGCTCACCCTGCCGCTGGCGGCTGGATCGCACCAGGCGCAGGACAATGGAGCACCTGGGTGCGTGGGCCAGTAGGGCGCTCTGGGCGCGTGGAATGCCCAGGGCACGCACGCGAATGGGGTGCTCTGGGCACCGGTGGCTGGCGACTCTCACTTGCTGTGTGTGGGCCGCTGGCAACGTTAGCGGTGCCCAACCGGACCGGGCGCACGTGCGGTGGCTTGCGGCGGCGGCTCGCAGCTCCCAAATGTGGGCTGACTCACCACAGGCGCACTTCCTCGCGGCTTGAATGAACGTCGCTGCGGTAGATCCCTCCACACCCTCATCTCTCAGATTCAAGTGATAACAGTCCTTTCGCTATCAGTTTGTTTGGAACTTCGGAATGCTCCGAGGATAAATTTTTCTGTTTCTAGTTGATAAATTTGTTGTGATTTAGGGGAGAGCTGTCGGACGCGCTGCTCACGGCGCCATTTCCATGACGTCACTAGTTTTCTTTCTTTGTAGTGTCCTTACCTGATGTTGGAATGAGGACAATGCTTGCCTCATAAAAGAAGATTGAAAGTTTTTCCTACTCATGAATTATTTGGAATAGCTTGATAATGATAGGTGTTAGTTCTTCTTTGCATGTTTGGTAAAATTTGCTGTGAAGCCATCTGATCCAGGACTTTTGATTATTGGGAGTTTTTTGATAGCTGTTTCAATTTAATTTGTTGTAATAGGTCTAAGTTTTCTGATTTTTTCTAATTGAGCTTTTTAAGATTGTATGTTTTCACAATTTAACCAATTTTTTGTCATTATAAATCTTTATAGTATTTTCTTATAATCTTTTGTATCTGTGGTATCAGTTGTTACATTTCCACTTTCTTTGCTAATTTTATTTATTTTGGTCCTCTTTTTTTGACAGAGACAGAGAGTATAAGAGAGAGGGAAAGATAAAGACAGGCAAACAGAAAGCGAGAGAAATGATAAGCATCAATTCTTTATTGTGAATCTTAGTTTTTTGTTGATTACTTGTTCATTGATTGCCTTCTCCTATGTGCCTTTACCAGTGGGCTACATCAGAGTTAGTAGCCTCTTGTTCAACCCAGTGACCTTGGACTTCAAGCCACTAACCATGGAGTCATGTCTATGATCCCATGCCCAAACCAGTGACCCTGCGCTAAAACGGGTGAGCCCATGCTCAAACCAGCAAACTCAGGGTTTTGAACCTGGGTCCTCCACATTCCAGTCCCATAGTCTATCCACTGTACCACCACCTAATCAGGCTCTCTTTTACTCTAAATGAGTCTGGTTAAAGGTTCGTCTGTCTTTTTTACTTTTTCAGAGAACCAGCTCTTGGTTTCATTAATAATTTGTATTGTTGCTATGGCCTCCATTTCCTTTATTTTTGCTCTAGTCTTTAGTATTTTCTTCCATCTACTTCTCTGGTCTTTATTTGTTGTTGTTTTTTTTTCTAATTCTTTTATATTCAGGGTTAGGTTGTTTATTTGAGTTTTAGTTGTTTCTTAAGGTATTCCTATAATACTATGAACTTCTCTCTCAGGACTATTTTTGTTGTGTCTCATATATTGTAGGTTATTTTATGTTCATTTCCATTTGTTTCAATAAATTTTTTTATTTCTTTCTTGATCTTATTGTTAACCCATTCATTATTTAAGAATATGCAAATTAACCTCCAATTGTTTAAATATTTTTCAGTTGTTCTATTGTAGTTGATTTTTAGCTTCATGCCATTGTAATCACAAAAGATGCTTGATACGATTTCAAACTTCTTAAATTTGTTGAAACTTGTCTTGTGTCCTAATGTAGTCTTAGAAAATATACCATGAACACTTCAAAAAATGTATTCTCTTCCCTGGCAGGTTGTCTCAGCAGTAGAGCATCAGCCCGGCATGGGTTCGATTCCCAGCCAGGGCACACAGGAGAAGTGCCCATCTGCTTCTCCAACCTTCCCCCCTCTCCTTTCTCTCTATCTCTTTCTTCCCCTCCTTTAGCCAAGGCTCCATTGGAGCAAAGTTGGTCCGGGCACTGAGGATGGCTCCATGGCCTCCACCTCAGGTGCTAGAATGGCTCCGAATGCTGCAAAGCAATGCGCCAGAGGGACCAAGCATTGACCCGTAGCAGGCATGGCAGGTGTATCCCAGTAAAGCCCATGTTGGAGTCTGTCTGTCACCCTCCCCTCCCCACCCCCCATTGCTTCTCACTTCAGAAAAATACAAAAAAAAATGTATGTTCTGCTGCTTTGGGGTGAAATGTTATAAAGTTATCAATTAAATCCAGTTTTTCTAGTGTGTCATTGAAAGCCACTCTTTCTTTATTAATTTTTTGTCTGGAGAATCTATCCACTAATGTTAGTGGGGTAGTAAATTTTCTATTATCATATTGCTGTCAATCTCATATTTTATGTACATTAAAACTCAGTTTCTATATTTAGGTGTTTCTGTATTGGTTGCATAAATATTTACAATGGTTGTAACATCTTGTTGAAATTATCCTTTTATCATTATGTAGGGACCGTCTTTATTCCTTACTATAGACTTTGAATTAAAGACTATTTTGTCAGATATAAGTTTTTCTACCACAGCTTTTTATTTCATTTGCATTAGCATGATATTATTTTTTTCTTCCCTTCACGTTAAGTCTATCTATTCTATTTTCTTCTAATGTAGGTCTCTTGTAGATAGCATATGTACAAATTTTATTCTCTTATCCATGCAGCTACTTTATATCTTTTGATTGAAGCACTTAATCTATTTACATTTATGGTTACTATTGATATATACTTATTTATCGCCATTTTACATTTTAAATATAATGTTCTCTTCTCTCAATTTCTTTTTATCTTATTCTTTTCGTAGCAATACTGGTTTAGTTGGAATAAACTTGACACTTTTTTTTGGTCTGGGAAGCTCTTTATTTCATTTTTAAGTGATAGCTTTGCTGTATATAGTAGTCTTGGTTAAAGGCTCTTTTTTTGCATCATTTTGAATATTTCTGGTGAAAAGTCAGATGCCGTTTTTATGAAGGCTGCTCTATAGTTAATTAACTGCTTTTCCTTTACAGTTTCTAGTATTCTTTTTTGTCTCTTAATTTTGGCATTTTTCTCATAATGTGTCCTGCTATAGGCCTTCTTGTGTTCATCTCTAATGAGGCACTCTGTGTTTCTTGACATTGTGTGACTTCTCCTTCATCAGATTAGGGTTATTTTCAGCTTTTACTTCTTCAAAAAAATTCTATATATTCTGCTCATTCTCTTCTCCTTCTGAAAACCTTATGATGTGGATATTGTTTCTCTTTCAGAGGTCCTTTATAAAAGATTCTTCATTATTTCTGAGATTCTTTTTTTGTTTTTTTGCTGCTCTGCTCCTGCCTTTATGCTTATAATGTCCTCTATTTTTTATAAATAAATTTTTATTAATGTTAATGGGGTGACATCAATAAGTCAGGGTACATATATTCAAAGAAAACATGTCCATGTTATCTTGTCATTCAATTAGGTTGCATACACGTCACCCAAAGTCAGATTGTCCTCCATCACCCTCTATCTAGTTTTTTTTCTGCCTCTCCCCTCCCCTACCCCTCTCCATCCTTCCCTCCATGTCCCTCCTCCCTCCACCCCCGGTAACCACCACAATCTTGTACATGTCTCTCAGTCTCGTTTTTATGTCTCACCAATGTATGGAATCATGTAGTTCTTGGTATTTTTGGTATTTTTCTAATTTACTTATTTCACTCTGAATAATGTTATCAAGATCCCACCATTTTGTTGTAAATGATCTGATGTCATCATTTCTTATGGCTGAGTAGTATTCCATAGTGTATATGTGCCACATCTTCTTTATCCAGTCTTCTACTGAAGGGCTTTTTGGTTGTTTCAATGTCTTGACCATTGTGAACAATGCTGCAATGAACATGGGACAACATGTGTCTTTATGTATCAATGTTTCTGAGTTTTGGGGGTATATACCCAGTAGAGGGATTGCTGGGTCATAAGGTAGTTCTATTTTCAGTTTTTTGATGAACCACCATACTTTCTTCCATAATGGTTGTACTACTTTACATTCCCACCAACAGTAAATGAGGGTTCTTTTTTCTCCACAGCCTTTCCAACATTTGCTATTACCTGTCTTGTTGATAATAGCTAATCTAACAGGTGTGAGGTAGTATCTCATTGTAGTTTTGATTTGCATTTCTCTAATAAGTAATGAAGATGACCATCTTTTCATATATCTGTTGGCCATTTGTATTTCTTCCTGGGAGAAGTGTCTGTTTATGTCCTCTTCCCATTTTTTATTGGATCTTTTGTTTGTTTGTTGTTGAGTTTTTTTTCTGTCTTTTTAAAATTTTTTTAAATTTTTTTTTAATGGGGCAACATCAATAAATCAGGATACATATATTCAAAGATAACATGTCCAGGTTATCTTGTCATTCAATTATGTTGCATACCCATCACCCAAAGTCAGATTGTCCTCTGTCACCTTCTATCTAGTTTTCTTTGTTCCTCTTCCCCTCCCCTTTTCCCTCTCCCTCTTCCCCCTCCCCCCATAACCACCACACTCTTATCAATGTCTCTTAGTCTCACTTTTATGTCCCACCTACATATGGAATAATGCAGTTCTTGTTTTTTTCTGATTTACTTATTTCACTTCATATAATGTTATCAAGATCCTACCATTTTCCTGTAAATAATCTGATGTCGTCATTTCTTATGGCTGAGTAGTATTCCATAGTGTATATGTGCCAAATCTTCTTTATCCAGTCATGTATTGATGGGCTTTTTGTTGTTTCCATGTCCTGGCCACTGTGAAAAATGCTGCAATAAACATGGGGCTGCATGTGTCTTTACGTATCAATGTTTCTGAGTTTTGGGGGTATATACCCAGTAGAGGGATTGCTGGGTCATAAGGTAGTTCTATTTTCAGTTTTTTGAGGAACAACCATACTTTCTTCCATAATGGTCATATTACTTTACATTCCCACCTTGTTGTTGAGTTTTATGAGTTCTTTGTATATTTTGGATATTAGGCCCTTATCTGAGCAGTTGTTAGAAAATATCATATCCCATTTAGTTGGCTGTCTGTTTATTTTGTTTTCAGTTTCTCTTGCTGAGCAAAAACTTCTTAGCCTGATGTAGTCCCATTCATTTATCTCTGCCTTCACTTCCCTTGCCTTTGGAGTCAAATTCATAAAATGCTCTTTAAAACCAAGGTCCATGAGTTTAGAACCTATGTCTTCTTCTATGTACTTTATTGTTTCAGGTCTTTTATTTAGGTCTTTAATCCATTTTGAATTAATTTTTGTGCAAGGGGACAAGCTGCAGTCAAGTTTCATTCTTTTGCAAGTAGCTTTCCAGTTTTTCCAGCACCATTTGTTGAAGAGGCTTTCTTTTCTCCATTGTGTTTTTGGCCACTTTATCAAAAATTATTTGACCATATATATGTGGTTTTATTTCTGGACTTTCTGTTCTGTTCCATTGGTCTGAGTGTCTATTTTTCTGCCAATACCATGCTGTTTTGATTGTCGTGGTCCTATAATATAGTTTGAAGTCAGGTATTGTAATGCCCCCAGCATTATTCTTTTTCCTTAGGATTGCTTTGGCTACTCAGGGTTTTTTATACTTCCATATAAATCTGATGCTTTTTTTGTTCTATTTCTTTAAAAAATGTCATAAGAATTTTGATGGGAATTGTATTAAATTTATAAATTGTTTTGGGTAATATGGCCATTTTGATTATATTGATTCTTCCTATCCAAGAACAAGAAATATTTTTCCATCTCATTTTATCTTTTTCGATTTCCCTTAACAATGCTTTGTAGTTTTTGTTATATATGTCCTTTACATTCTTTGTTATGTTTATTCCTAGGTATTTCATTTTTTTGTTGCAATCCTGAAGGGGATTATTTTTTTGAGTTCATTCTCAAATGTTTCATTGTTGGCATATAGAAATGCTCTGGACTTTTGTATGTTAATTTTGTATTCTGCGGCCTTACTGTATTAGTTTATTGTTTTTAGTAATCTTTTTGTGGGGTCTTTGGGGTTTTTGATGTATAAGATCATATCATCTGCAAAAAGTGATACATTTACTTCTTCTTTTCCCATATGAATACCTTTTATTTCTTTCACTTGTCTGGTTGTTCTGGCCAGAACTTCTAGCACCACGTTAAATAAGAGTGGAGAGAGAGAACAACTCTGTCTTGTTCCTGTTTTAAGGTGGAATGTCCTCAGTTTTATGCCATTTAAAATTATGTTGGCTGATGGTTTATCATATATGGCCTTTATCATGTTGAGATATTTTCCTTCTATACCCATTTTTGTTGAGTGTCTTAAACATAAAGTTGTGTTGTATTTTATCAAATGCTTTTTCTGCATCTATTGATAAGATCATGTGTTGTTTTTTTTCTTTGTTTTGTTGATATGGTATATTACGTTACCGTTTTACGTATGTTGAACCATCCTTGAGCTTCTGGGATGAATCCCACTTGGTCAAGATGTTTTAATTTTTTAATATGTTGTTGTATTTGATTTGCCAGTAATTTGTTTAGTATTTTAACATCTGTATTCATTAGAGATATTGGTCTGTAGTTTTCTTTTTTTTTTTTTTCTGCCGTCCTTGCCAGGTTTTGCTATGAGGGTTATGTTGGTCTCATAAAATGTGTTTGGAAGTATTGCTTCTTCTTCAATTTTTTGCAATACTTTGAGTAGAATAGGAACCAACTCTTTGAATGTTTGATAGAATTCACTAGTATAACTAGCTGTTCCTGTACTTTTATTTTTGGGGAGGTTTTTAATAGTTTTTTCTATTTCTTTCCTGCTAATTGGTCTTTTTAGGCTTTCTGATTCTTCATGACTCAGTCTAGGAAGGTTGTATTGTTCTAGGAATATATCCATTTCTTCTAGATTGTTAAATTTGGTGGCATATAGTTTTTTGTAGTATTCTACAATAATTATTTGTATATCTATGATGTCTGTGGTGATTTCTCCTCTTTCATTTTGGATTTTGTTTATATGAGTCCCTTCTTTTTTTTCCTTGGTGAGTCTTGCCAAGGGTTTGTCAATTTTGTAGATCTTTTCAAAGAACCAATTCCTTGTTTTATAAATTTTTTCTATAGTTTTTCTGTTCTCTATTTCATTTATTTCTACTCTGATTTTTATTATTTCCTTTCTTCGGCTGGTTTTGGGTTTTTTTGTTCTTCTTTTTCTAGTTCCTTAAGGTGTGAACTTAAGTGGTTCACTTTGGCTCTCTCTTGTTTGTTCATATACGCTTGAAGTCATATAAACTTTCCTCTTATTACTGCTTTTTCTGCATCCCAAGGATTCTGATATGTCATATTGTCATTTTCATTTGTCTGTATATATCTTTTCATCTCTGCTCTTATTTCTTTTTTGACCCATTCATTTTTTAAAAGTATGTTGTTTAGTTTCCACATTTTTGTGGGGTTTTTTTCCTCTTTTTTGCTGTTGAATTCTAGTTTCAAGGCTTTATGATCAGAAAATATGCTTGATACAATTTCAATTTTTCTGAATTTGCTGATGTTATTTTTGTGGCTTAACATATGGTCAATTCTTGAGAATGTTCTCTGTACACTAGAGAATAATATATACTCT
Organism: Saccopteryx bilineata; assembly: GCF_036850765.1. NCBI lineage: Eukaryota > Metazoa > Chordata > Mammalia > Chiroptera > Emballonuridae > Saccopteryx > Saccopteryx bilineata. The sequence goes on along the minus strand of NC_089502.1, from coordinate 83,264,437 downwards.
GTCGCTTTGGGATGAAGTGTCCTGTAGATGTCTATCATATCCAGGTGCTCTAGTGTTTTGTTTAAGGCCAATATATCTTTATTTATTTTCTTTTTAGATGAACAATCTAGAGCCATCCGTGGTGTACTGAAGTCTCCAAGTGTGATTGTATTTTTATCAGTTTTTGTTTTTAGGTCAATAAGTAGCTGTCTTATATATTTTGGTGCTCCTTGGTTTGGTGCATATATATAAAAGATTGTTATGTCTTCTTGATTCAGTGTCCTCTTAAGCATTATGAAATGACCATTTTTGTCTCTGAGAACTTTTTCTGTCTTGTAGTAAGCATTATTAGATATGAGTATTGCTACCCCTGCTTTTTTTTTTTTTGGATGTTATTTGCTTGGAGTATTGTTTTCCAGCCTTTCACTTTGAATTTGTTATAATCCTTGTTGCTTAGATGTGTTTCTTGTAGGCAGCATACAGTTGGATTTTCTTTTTTAGTCCATTCTGCTACTCTGTGTCTTTTTATTGTTGAGTTTAATCCATTTACATTTAGTGTAATTATTGACACTTGTGGGTTTCCTATTGCCATTTTATAAATTGCTTTCTGTTAGTTTTGTATCTTGTTTGATTCTTCTCTTTTGTTTTTATAATATCTTCTAAATCAGTGGTCCTCAACCCCCAGGCCACGGACTGGTAGTGGTCTGTGGCCCATTTGGTGCTGGTCCACAGAGAAAGAATAAATAACTTACATTATTTCCATTTTATTTATAATTAAGTCTGAATGATGTTTTATTTTTTTTAAATTACCAGGTTCCCTCTGTTACATTTGTCTAAGACTCACTCTTGATGCTTGTCTTGGTCACATAATACATTTATCTGTCCCACCCTTAAGGCCAGTCAGTGAAAATATTTTCTGACATTAAACTGGTCTGTGGCCCAAAAAAGGTTGAGGACCACTGCTCTAAATCACTGATTCAATCCTTTGCTTCCTTAATCCTGTTTTGATCCATCTACAACAGTCTTTATTTATGATATTGCATTTATCATTTCTGACTGGTTTTTTATATGATTTCCATGTCCTTTTTAACCACTGATATCTCTTTACATTCTCATTGTGATCATTCATTTTTGCTATAAAATCCTTAAATATCTTAATTACCATTCTTTGAAAATTTTTGTTTGGTGGTTTGGTTACATTCATTTTACTTGGTTCCCTTCCCCATTGGGATTTCTCTTATTGATTAATTAAGTTCATAATTCTTTGTCTGCCTGTGTTGTTGTGTTAGGTATCTCTGCTCTGACTTTGAGAGTTGTTGTGGCATATTGCATGACCAGTTGGTGGTGCAGTAAATAAAGTACCGGACTGAGACACAGAGGACCTAGGTTAAAAACAGCAAAGTCACCAGTTTGAGTGCAGACTTATCTAGCTTGACTGTGTGCTCACTAGCTTGAGCGAGGGGTCACTGGCTTGAGTGTGGAATTATAGACATGACACCAAGGTCACTAGCTTGAAGTGTGTGGTCACTGACTTGAGTCCAAGTTCCTGGTTTGAGCAAAAGATCACTCACTGTGCTGTAGCACTCCAGTTAAGGCATTTATGAGAACATAGTCAGTCAATGAATAACTCAGATGCCACAATGAAGAATTAATGCTTCTCATCTTTCTCCCTTACTGTCTGTCTGTTCTTATATGTCCTTCTTTCTCTCTCTCTCATGGTTTCTGTCAAAAAAAAAAGAGAGAAAGAATGTTGTTGTGGCATCTTTATGAGAAAGATGTGCTCAGTGGTACAGACCTCCACACAACTTGAGTTTTTTGCTTTAGGAATGTATCTTTAAGGTAATATTTACTCTCCCGGTGTATGTAAGTATTGAATGCAATTGGCTATTTTATGGGTGATCTTTCTCTTTCAGGCTGCCTGGTTCTAAGGGTTAACCTTTGTCATATGTATTAGGTGCTGTGCAGTGTCTATTCTGTTAAGTGCACTTATTCACAGTGTTTGGGGCCTGCTTTACTACTCCTTTGGGCATGCTGCTTGTGTAATTAGGTGACTCTAACATTGGTGCAGTCTGAAACTCATTACTTATTGTGTTGTTTCTGGGTCCTCTTGGTTTGACATCAGTAGTTGTAATGTGACATCAGCTACTTGTCTGGAGCTACTGCTCTATTTACAGTTTGTGTCTGTGTTTCTGTGCCTGGGTCATGTGGGATGGGCCAAACTGTGTATAAGGATTAGCTTCCTCCTGCTTAGAGATGACAGCATCTCCATAGAACCCTCAAGTTCCATAAGATCTTCTCCACTTTTTAGCTGTTCCACCTACTCTTGGTTCCACCTAATCTTTTTACAATCTTCTGTAAAAAGACTGTAGCGTGGGCTCAGTCTGATACTATGCACCAACCACTCTACAGGTTGTAAGCTTTATGGGTCAGAGCAGCTAATTTTGTAATACAACATTAACGGGACCCACTACTTCAGGAGTCCCTTGGTCAGGAGTTATGGAAAATGTGGCCCTACTCCAGAGCCTAATCTCTCAGACACTGTTGGATATTCCAATTCTTTTTCTCTGCGGTAAGGTGAGCACCAGATTCACATTGGGTTGGGCCAAAAGTCCCCTCTTCAGAAGTTCTTCCAGCTGATGAACCCCTGGTTTCAGGAGGAAGACCAAGATAGTCCTCCTCTGAAGATGATTGTGTTCATTCCAGAAAATGGCTAAATCCCTTAAATGAACTAAAAAATGGACTCTAGGGGACCCACACTGTTGGGTAAACAAATGTTTTTTTTGTTGTTTTGTTTTTTTTAAGGTTTGTTTGCTTGTATTGGGGCAGCACCATGTGTGTATAGTCTATGGGAGGCTATGTGTACTTGACCTCAGGGTAGCAGATTGCAAATTGTGACTCCTGCTTGGAAGGGGCCATTGTTTGCTATTGTTTTTTGGAGAGTCCAGAAAGCAAGAGAGAGTGCTGAGGGGTTTGGAAACCTTGATTTGGGCCCAGCCTGTGTGGCTGAAGATTTATGAGACTTTTGGGAGGCCTAGAAATCCAGAAGGTGTGTTTAGAGAAAGAGTCTAGGTTGTGAAACTGAAGACCCAGTCTTGGTTTGGGATCCCTGCTGAGTTTGGTGGGTGCTGAGAGAGAAGGAAGTGATCTTCTCTGCCTTCTTGCTTGTCTGCCATCATGAGAATTTAATAAATGGAATGGCCCACCATTTTCTGGTTTCACAGTTTCTTTACCATCTGCCCAAATTCAATGAAAACCTACATGGCCATGGCAGCAACTGCTAGCCTTACACACACCTTGAATATCCACATTGTATGCCTCTTTATCTTCCTTGTTTGGAATCTAGTATGGTAGAACAGGACATCAAGGTCCCAGGCTAGCTGACTGTGAAGCTACACCCTACCTATTGTACACAATCCCCTGTGCTTGTGATGACCACAGAAAGTGGAACTAGCCTCAGTTGGTCTCGGTGACGGATGAGCCCTACCTTAGGACACGGACCAGAAAGGGTCATTTTTTCCTTTATGGTTGCGCTCTGTAGCTGTCCGCTGGATGTGCTGGCTTGTGAAAGACACTGACTCTGACTGGCCTTCAGTAACCTTTCTAGAGTTACTAGCAAGCCAGAGATTGTGGCTGCCTCTCCTGGTCTCAAGTACACATGCAAATACCAAACCACACATCTAGGTTGGCTTTTACCCAATTGGGGCCTGGCGGAAGTTTAGCAAAAGTCCCTAGGTTTTCTGAGATCCACCTTCTGTAGCTGAATCTGCTGGATTTTTCTGGGCTAGACCACTGGGGGAAAAAAAGCAAAAATCTTTGGTGGAGTCTAGGACCTGGGCAACTCAGGGATTAGGAATAGTGTGTGTTGCTCCCACTCAGGGCTCCAGGTACCTGTCTGTCAAGAGTTCTTTCACATAGTCAGTAGAATATGGCCACTAGGAATCTGGTGGATGTAGCCCCTGAAACCTATAGATGTATTTTTCCAGACTGTTTTTACTGAGTCGCCCGTGAGGCAGAAATACTCATTATAATCTCAAGAATGTGCAAGAAAATGCTCTAATCTCAACACCATAAAACTGAGTCACTAGTGCACCCCCTGCTTCCTGCCTTACTTCTCAGAAAGATCCAAGCTCCATAGGGTGGGACAAGAGAGATTCCCAAGGGTAGAGCAGTTGTTTTCTCCTAAACTGATGCCAAATGGAGAGCACTACTCCACCCAGTATGATGGTGACTGCAGTATGAGAAAATGACTCAGCACAGGTATTCAAGTGGCCATCTCCCACAGTGTCTCTCCCTGGACTATCGACTTTGAAATTTCCTCATGCAACTACAGTCCTCTCAGCACTCCATCTGCCAGAGTCCCAGGGAAGTGGCTGTAAAAATAATTTTCTATGAGGGCCTTTCAAGATAGTGCCTGCATCTCTAAGAGCTCTCTTCTCTTTCTCACAAAGAGTAATGTCACCTCTTTTCACCACCAAATGTTATGTGGGCACTCTCTAAACCTAGCACTCTAGTCTGGGGCATGCAGCCTGGGGCTTATGGCCCTCAACTTTCAGGGAAAACCTCCCCACATCTGTGAATCCCTCTGAACCCTCAACCACTGCTCACTCTTGGGAGCAGGGTAGTCCTTTTTTTTGTCTCCACAATTCCTACCAATCTCAATGTGACTTCTGTGCCTCTGTGGTTATACAAACTCTTTATTTAGTCTAATATTGGTTTTTCAAGATGATTGTCCTTAAATTTAGTTATAATCTAATTTTTCCCTGGGAGGTGGCACTTGTAATGTCAGCCTATTCTGTCGCCATTTTAGAATACCACCAGAGTAATATTTCTCGACTGTAACTCCACAGTCCTTCTTGACTTCCTGCCTAAAATATTTTAATAGCTAATCATTACCCAAAGGTAAAGTTTAAGATTTTTAAATTGAATTTATTGGGGTGACATTGGTTTACGAATCTATATAGGTTTCAAGTGTACAACTCAACAAAACATCATCTGCACAATGCATCATGCACCTATTTCCCCAAGCAAGTCTCTTCCCATTCCCGTTTATTCTGCCTTTGCCAACTTCTCCTTTCCCCCACTTCTTTTTCTTCTGGTTACCAACACACTGTTTTCTGTGTCTATGTGTAATGTATGCATTTATTTTTGCTTAATTTCTTTATCTTCTTTCATCCAGTCCTCTACTTCCTTTCCTTTCTGATAGCTGTCAGTCTGTCCCATATATCCATACCTCTGTTTTGATTTGGTTCATTAGTTTATTTTATTCAATTAATTTTACATATAAATATAAATAAGATCATATGGTATTTGTCTTTTTCTAACTGATTTATTTCTCTTAGCATACTAATATCCAGTTCCATTGATATTATTACAAAAGTTAAGATTTTCTTCTCTTTTTATGATCAAGTAGTATTCATTGTCTCTCAAACTTTTTCTTAAATAAAGTAGTCTAAAGGGGGGAAATCTCAGTAAGAATTTTTTGTTTTCCTTAATTTATAAAGCCAAAATTCATCTAAAAATATAAATATATCTCAGGTTGACTAGGCAGTTGCACAGTGGATAGAGCATCAGATTGGAAGGGGGAAGACCCAGATTCAAAACTTTGAGGTAGCCAGCTTGAATGCAGACTCTTCTGGTTTGAGCAATGCTCGCCAGCTTGAGCCCAAAGTTGCTGGTTTGAGAAAGGGGTCACTTGGTCTGCTGTAGCCTCCCGCTCAAGGCACATATGAGAAAGCAAGCAATGAACAACAAAAGTGTCACAAAAAAGAATTGATTCTTCTCATCTCTCCCCTTCCTGTATGTCTGTCCTTATCTCTCCCTCTTTCTGTCTCTATTTCTGTCACACACACAAAAAAATGTATATATAGTCCCTGGCCAGTTGGCTTAGTGATAAAGCATCAGCCCAGCATGTGGAAGTCCTGAGTTTGATTCCTGATTAGGGTACACAGGAGAAGCATCCATCTGCTTCTCCACACTTCCCCCTCTCCTTTCTATCTATCTCTTTCTTCCCCTCCTTCAAGTAAGGCTCCATTGAAGAAAGGTTGGATGGGTACTGAGGACAGCTCCATGACCTCTGTCTCAGGTTCTAGAATGGCTCTGGCCAAAATGAAGAAATGTCACAGATGGGCAGAGCATCGCCCCCTTCGTGGCCATGCCGGGCAGATCCTAGTCGAGTGCATGCAGGTGTCTGTCTGACTGCCTCTCAGCTTCTAACTTCAGGGAAAAAAATGTATATATATTCACTAGTAATATAAAATTGAAAGAGCAACCTAAAGTTGGCAAGCCAAATATTGGTTTTATTTATTTTATCTATTTTATTTTTTATTTATTAAATTAATTGAGGTAACATCAAAATTCTTGCAGGTTTCAAGTCCACAACTCAACAAAACAATCTGTCCACCTCATGTTGGGACTCTGACCCTAGCAATGTCTCTTTCCCTCTTAATCCTGTTCTTTGCCTAATTCCTTCTAGCCCCCTCCCTCCTCTCACTTAGTTATCACCCTGTTGACTGTGTCTAGGTGCCATATGTATATGTATACATATACATATACATATACATATACATATACATATACATATATATATATATGATTTTGACTAATCTCTTCACTTTCTTTCATTTTGTCTCCTCACCTCCTCCCCTCTGACAATTAATTCTGTTGATTGATTCCATGTATACATGCTTCTGTTTCTATTTTGTTTATTTAACTTTTTTATTATAGTCCACATGTAAGTAAGATCATATGGCATTTGTTTATCTGATTGGCTTATTTCATTTAGCATAATAAACTGCAAGTCCATCATGCTGTTGCAAAAGGTAAGATTTTCTTCTTTTTCAAAAGTGTGTCATATTCCACTGTGTAAACATATCACAGAATTTTTATTAATCCATTTACTGATAGGCACTTGTGTTGTTTCTAGATATTTGCTATTATAAATAATGCTGCATTGAATAGAAGGGTGCATATATGTTTACAAATGAGTGTTTTAAGTTTGTTAACATGTATTACCAAGACTGGGATCACTAGATCAAAACGAGATCCATTTTTAATTTTTTTGAGAAAAGTCTATACTGCTTTCCACAGTGGTTGCACAAGTCTCCATTTCTACCAAGAGCATATAAAGGTTCCCTTTTTCCTCACATCCTTGCCAACCCTTCTTTGTTGATTTATTGATGAAATCCATTCTGGCAGATGCGAGATGATATCTCACTATGGTTTCAATTTTTATCTTTCTGATAATTAGTGACATTGAGTAAATTTGCATAAGCTTATTGGCTATCTGTATTTCCTTTTTGGAGAAGAGACTATTCAGGGCCTTTTCCCATTATTTTATTTGGATTGTTGTCTTTCTATTGCTAAATTTTATGAGTTCTTTATAAATTTTAGAAATTAACCCTTTGTCAGGTGTATCAGCAAATATGTTCTTCCATATAATGGGTTGTCTTTTTATTTTGTTGATAGTTTTTCTTGTTGTGAAAAAGCTTTTTGGTTTGATGTGGTTTCATTGGTTTATTTTTACCTTTGCTTCCTTTGCTTGAGGAGATTAATCAGCAAAAATATTGCTATAAATGATGTCTGAGATTTTATGCTTTTGAACTTATATTTAAGTCTTTTAATTATTTTGAGCCTATTCTTATGTATGGTGTAAATTGGTAGTCTAGTTTAATTTTTAAATAAGTATATATCAGTAATAACCTTAAATGCAAATGAATTAAATGCTTGAAATAAAAGAACATAGAGTAGCTAAAGGATAAGAGAACACAACCTATACATTTATGCTTTCAACAAGGAACTCATCTCAGAAAAATACACACAGAATGAAAATTAGACATGGAAAGAAAATTCCATATAAATGGAAACAAACAAAGAAGCTGGGATACCAATACTTATATCTGACAAAACAGACTTCAATCAATGGCCATAATAAGAAACAAGAATTTCACTACATAATGCTAATGGGATCAATCCAACAAAAGAATATAACCCTTGAAATCATACATGCACCCAAAAGAGAAGCACCTAAATATATAATGAAAATCTTGTAAAACATGTAATGAAAGATTGACAGCAATACAATTAAAGAAGGGTTTTTTAACATTCTACTGTGACAAAACAATCGATCTTCTAGACAGAAAATCAACAAGGCAGCAGAGAACTTAAGTGACACACTGAATTAAATTGTTTTTACTGGTATATTCAGAACACTTCATCCCAAAAAATACACATTCTTCTCAAGTACACATGGCATGTTTTCAAAGATTTACTACAGTTTAGGACACAAAGTAAGTCTTAATAAATTCAAGCAGATTGAAATTATAACAAGAATCTTTTCTGACCACAATGGTATGAAACTAAAAATCAGCTACAATAAAAGAATTAAAATCCATTCAAACATGTTGGGCAGATAAAATATATTATGCTCACTTTGTTAAAGATGGCACTGCCCACGTGGAAGCCCACCACCCAGGTGATAATATTACTTGCCCTTCTTGCTTGGGATGGGCATGATTATATTAATGTGGGGGGGACAGGCTGTAATCAGGCAGGATTCTTATAGCCTAAGACTTAATTTTAAGACTAAGCCTTTCTCCCTGTTTTGATGTAGGGTGGTGTTCTCTCATGAGGAATCCCATTATGGCTCAGATAAATGACTTTGTATCAGAGACTTCCTTGTTTGTACATTGGATTAAATATTTTGATTTCTATATTATAAATAGGGCAGACCAGGATCTTGCTCTCTCTCTGTTCCTGAGATTAGCATTAGAGAAGAGAGCAGAGAAAGGAAAGCAGAAAAAGGCCATATGGAAGAGAGGAGAGGCAGCCAAGATGGCTGAGTGCTGAAGGAGAAGCCAGTTTGTGCAGTTTGTTTAGAGAGAAGAAGAAGGGAAGCAGAGGTGAATAAGGCTGGTAAGCTAGAAACCTTTGATTCTAGGAATCTCGGATAACTCAGTGGCTTTGGGAGCCCTGAATGGAAAGGAAAGTGTCTTCTCACTGTGTGTATTGCTTGCCCACTGGGTGCAAGCTAGGATTAAAGCTCATGGCCCACAAGTTTTGGGCTCCATTATTTCATTACTGTCTGTCTGAATCTAATGTGAACCTTCATGGGCCAGGCGGCTATGATGGTAGCCATGGCTACTGGCTTTACAAAACAGATGGAGGCTAAATAGAATTTTATTAAACAATAAATGGGTTAAAAATGCATCAAGAAAAAAATGAGGATATTTCAAGATGGCAAGAGAAGGCAGATGTACCAACTGTCACCTCCCAGGACCAAATTGGATTACAACCTAATTTAAGAACAAAAATTGACTAAATGAAGGAGAGTCTATACACAAGGATCACAGTTGAAGCCACACTGAGACTGGGATGAAAGGCAGTCATGGAAAGGTCTTCCCCACTCCCAGGAGTGAGCAGGACAGAGAATCTGGATAAACTCTCACAGTGTGGAGGTTAGCTCTGAAAGGTGTGTGTCCTAAGCCTCAGGCTAGGTGCTCCAGATCATAGAAACAGCACCCATACAACATATGTCAGTGAAAAAAGCTGAGGTTTCTGTCTGCAAGAAAGAGACAGAGCTCTTGGAAAAATAGTCTCTGTCATAAAAGGCCAGCACAGAAAATCTAATTCACAACTATTTACCTGAAGCTTCAGCAGAGCGATGGCTGAGAGAAATAGAGTTGCATAAGGAGAGTATGAATTTGGTGGCCCAGGGAGAGAATTTGTAGGGGATGGCCACCAGAACCCCTGTGCTTAGTCATCCTCCAATATTGCAATCATCACCTTTTTGAGTGGAGCAGTTCCTTACATGAGCTATCACCCTGGGGAAAAGCAACTGCTCAACCTTGAGAATCCTTCTTGCCCCAACTTATGGAGAATGGGCTATTTTGAGACGTAAGCCAGGAAGCAGGATAAGCATCAGTGACTCTGTTTTCTGGCCTTGAGATCGGAGCTTTTTCCCACATGCTCAAGTATATGACTAGTTTTGTCTCAAAGAAGACTAAGTAGAAACCGTTCAAACTGTGGGAAGACCATACCTCTGGGCCTCAGAAGCTACACCCACGAAAGTCCTGGGGCAGAGATACCCAACTTAGGTATTTAGGTCTGTGATTAAAGTTTGGCCACAGCCACCACCCTTCCTGATCCCTGAATTACCCCAGGGTCTAGACTCTACCAGAGGTTTTTTCAGTGGCTGTGCCAAACAAGAAGCCAACTGACAGATGTTGCAGGAGGCAGGGCTTAGGGAACCTTGGCCCATTGCGTACTTTCCCTTAGATGGGGTGGGAGTAAAAGTCAGCCTAGGTGTGCAACTCAGTATTTCCATGTATAACTGGGCCAAGTAGAAGCAGCCAGAATGGATTGATTGTATGTCCAAGAACGTTTCTGAAGTCCAGTCAAAAGCAGTATCCCCTACTGGTCTGTGTTAGGTTCCTTGCAGGAATGCCCAGGGCTGGCACATTCATTGGCCAGCTGAGGAATACATCGGTTCAGGATTAACAACCTTTGCATGCGGTGTGTCCCAATGAAGTACTATTAACAATAGGTCCTGCAGAGGCAAGTTTTACCTTCTGTGATCAACACTGAAACAGCAGTATGTGTGCATTGGAGAGGGTGGAGCTTCACAGTCATCTGGTCCAGGTGTTGGATATACTACCCCACTAGGCTAGGTTCTACAGGAGGAAGAGAAAGAAGTATCAAGCAGGAACATTTAAAATATAGGCCCTGGAATTTATTTATTTTTGTTTTTTTTACAGAAACAGAGAGTCAGAGAGAGGGATACATAAGGACAGACAGAAAGGAATGGAGAGAGATGAGAAGCATCAATCATCAGTTTTTTATTGTGTCACCTTAATTGTTCATTGATTGCTTTCTCATATGTGCCTTGATAGTGGGCCTTTAGCAGATTGAGTAACCCCTTGCTTGAGCCAGCAACCTTGGGACCAAGCTGGTGAGTTTTTGCTCAAACCAGATCAGCCCATGCTCAAGCTGGCGACCTCAGCGTCTCGAACCTGGGACCTCCACATCCCAGTCTGACACTCTATCCACTGTGCCACCGCCTGTTCAGGCCCCTGTAATTTATTGTTAAGTCTGGTTGAGGAGCTTAACAAATTTCTGGGGAGCACTCTCTCAATCATTTCTCCTGAGACCAGGGTATCTCAAGCTGAAATAACTTCTGCAAAGGGGATTCTTAGCCTCACTCAATTTGAACCTGCTACACCTTTCTGGGGAGAAATAAAATTTTAGTATACACCAGTGGCTGAGGGATTATTCTCTGAAGTAGGGGCCACTTTCTCCATACTGAGCTCCTGACCAAGAGACACCTGAAGTAATGAGTCTCACTAATATTGTATTCTTTAACTCAACTGCTCTAACTCATCAAGATACAACTCATAGAAGGGTTGGATGGGTAAGGTCAGTCTTATCCTACACTACAATCTTTCTACAGATGACTCATTGGGAAAACCAGGCAGCTGCAAGAGGAGGTGGAGCAACTTAATAGTGAAGGCAGATCATACTGAACTTCAGACATTCATGAAGCTTCTGTCATCTCTAAGCAGGAGGAAGCTGATATTTATACACAAGTTGACCCTTCCCACACTACATAAGCACAGAAAACACAGACATAAACTGTGAACAGAGCAGTAGCTCCAGACAAGTAACCCACAACAGGCTATAAGAAAAGTCTAATGTAAACTCTAGAAGATCTAGAAGAAACATAGCTGGTAGTGGTTGACAGAAAGCACTAAGGCTAGATTCAGCAAGCTATACAAACAGCATGCCCAAAATAGTAGAACAGCAGACCCCAAACACTGTGGAGAATAAGTACACTCAACAGAACAGACATTGTACAGTGTCTAATACACATGATCAAGGTTGACCTTTAGAGCCATCCAGCTTGAAGAGATAACCTCAGTCTTGAAAAGACCAACTGCATTAAATATTCACATACAAAAGAAGATAAATACTACCCTCAAGAAGCATTTTGAGGGCAAGTAATTCAGATGGCCTAGAAATCAATGTCACTGATCCCATCTTTCCTATAAAAACACCACAGAAAATTTCAAAGTCAAAGAGTACTACCTAATATAAAGACAAAATGGACAGACTAAGAAATATGACCCAAATGAATCAAAAAGAGAAATACTCAGAAAAAGAACTGAAAACAAAAAAATAGAAGTAACCAAATTACCAGATGCAAAGTTTAAAATAATGATTTTAGGATGTTCAAAGCTCTTAGAGCAACAATGGATGTTCACAATGATAACTTAAACAAACAGATAACAAGCAACCAGAACGACATTGAAATTATAAAAAAAAACAAAAAACAGTCAGAAATCATAGCTGAAATTTTCCTAAATTGATGAAGGAAAAAGGTCAAACAAATTCAAGAAGCACAGAGAGTTTCATTAAAGAAAAATCCAGGTGGCCTACACCAAGACACATCATAATTAAAGTGCCAAAGTTAAAAGACAAAAAAAAGGATCCTAAATGCTGCAAGAGAAAATCAGTTAATTAACTACAGAAGAGCCCCCATAAAAATGACATTTGACTTCTCAAACAGAAACACTTCAAGCTAGAAGGGATTGGCAAGAAATACTCAAAGTGATGCAAAGCAAGAACCTACAACCAAGATTTCTTTTTTTATTATAAATTTTTATTAACTTTAATGGGGTAACATCAATAAATCAGGGTACATATGTTCAAAGAAAACATCTCCAGGTTATCTTGTCATTCATTTATGTTGCATACCCATCACCCAATGTCAGATTGTCTTTTGTCACCTTCTATCTGGTTTTCATTGTGCCCTTCCCTCTCCCCCTTCCCTTCTACCTCCCTCTCCTCTCCCCCCTCCGTAACAACCACACTCTTGTCCATGACTCTTAGTCTCATTTTTATGTCCCACCTATGTATGGAATCATGCAGTTCTTAGTTTTTTCTGATTTACTTATTTCACTCTGTTAATGTTATCAAGATCCATCCATTTAGTTATAAATGATCCAATATCATCATTTCTTATGGCTGAGTAATATTCCATAGTGTATATGTGCCACATCTTCTTTATCCAGTCATCTATTGAGGACTTTTTGGTTGTTTCCATGTCTTGGCCACTGTGAACAATGCAAAGCAATATACAAATTTAATGCAATTCCCATCAAAATTCCAATGACATTTTTTAAAGAGATGGAACAAAAAATGATCAGATTTATATGGAACTATAAAAATTCCTGAACAGCCAAAGTAATCCTAAAGAAAAAGAACGAGTGGAGGGCATTAGAATACCTGACTTCAAATTATATTATAGAGCCATGACAATTAAAACAGGATGGTATTGGCAGAAAAATAGACACTCAGACCAATGGAACAGAATAGAAAATCCAGAAATAAAACCACATATATATATAGTCAAATAATTTTTGATAAAGAGGCCAACAAAACACAATGGAGGAAAAAAAGCCTCTTTAACAAATGGGGCTGGGAAATCTGGAAAGCCACATGCAAAAGAATAAAACTGGACTACAGTTTGTCTCCTTGTACTAAAATTAATTCACAATGTAATAAAGACCTAAATATAAGACCTGAAACAATAAAGTACATAGAAAAAAACATATAAGTACTAAACTCATGGACCTTGGTTTTAAAGAGAATTTTATGAATTTGACTCCAAAGGCAAGAAAAGTGAAGGCAAAGATAAATGAACGGGACTACATCAGGCTAAGAAGATTTTACTAAGCAAGAGAAACTGACAACAAAATAAACAGATAGCCAACTAAATGGGAAATGATATTTTCAAACAACAGCTCAGATAAGGGCCTAATATCCAAAATATACAAAGAACTCATAAAACTCAACAACAAACAAACAAACAATCCAATAATAAAATGGGAAGAGGACATGAACAGACACTTCTCCCAGGAAGAAATACAAATGGCCAAAAGATATATGAAAAGATGCTCATCTTCATTAGTTATTAGAGAAATGAAAATCAAAACTGCAATGAGATATCACCTCACACCTATTAGATTAGCTATTATCAACAAGACAGGTAATTGCAAGTGTTGGAGAGGCTGTGAAGAAAAAGGAAACCTAATCCACTGTTGGTGGTAATGTAAAATAATACAACTATTATGGAAGAAAGTATGGTTGTTCCTCAAAAAACTGAAAATGCAATTACCATATGACCCAGAAATTCCTCTACTGAGTATATAGCCCCCAAAGTCAAAGACATTGATATGTAAACACACAGTAGCTCCAAGATTTCTTTATCTAGCAAGGCTATCATTTAAAATTGAAGGAGAAATAAAAACTTCCCAGACAAACAGAAAAAGAAAAAAACTCCAACAAAAATACTTAAGGAATTCATTACAACCAAACTAGTACTGCAATAAATGTTAAGGGGCCTGCTGTAAAAAGAGCAAAGGAGAAAAAAAAAATTGAGAAAAAGAAGATTGTAAATTTAAAGAATAAAATGGCAATAAGCATCTACATATCAATAATAATCTTAAATGTAAATGGATTAAATGTTCCAATCAAAAGACATAGGGTAGCTAAGTGAATAATAAAACAAGACCTATACATATGCTGTCTACAATAAACCCACCTCAGAACAAAAGATACACATAGACTGAAACTAAGAGATGGAAAAAAGTATTTCACACAAATGGAAATTTTAAAAAAGCTGCAGTATCAATTCTTATATCTGACAAAATAGACACTAAAACAAAGGCTATAGTAAGGAATAAGGAAGGTCACTACATAATGATAAAGGAAACAATCCAGCAGGAGGAAATGACCATTGTAAATACTTATACACCTTATATAGGAGCACCTAAATATATAAAACAGATTTTGATGGATATAAAGGGTGAGATTGACAGCAACAGGATAATAGTAGGGCATTTTTATACTTCACTAACATCATTGGACAGATCCTTCAGACAGAAAATTAACAAAGAAACAATAGTCTTAAATGATACATTAGGTCAACTAGGTTTAATTGTTATCTACAGAATCTTTTACCCCAAAGCAGCAGAATATACATTCTATTCCAAGTGCTCATGGTTCATTCCCTAGGACAGACCACATGTTAGGACACAAAATAGGTCTCAATAAATTTAAGAAGATTGAAATCATATCAAGCATCTTCTCAAATCACAATGGCATGAAACTAGAAATCAACTACAATAGAAAAACTGAAAAACATTCACTTACTTGGAAAGTAAACAGCATTCTATTAAATAACAAATGGGTTAACAATAAGATCAGAGAAGAAATAAAAAATTTCCTTGAAACAAATGAAAATGAACATACAACAACTTAAAATTTATAGGACACAATATAAGAAGTCCCAAGAGAAGTATAAAGAAACAAAAAATAAGGATTAGAGAGAAAACAAATAACAAAATAAAAACCCCTAAAAAAAGTATAAAAGAACAAAGAAACTAAGAGTTTGTTCTTTGAAAAGGTAAAAAGACTTATAAACCTTTAACCAGTCTCACCAGGCACAAAAGAGATGAACCAAATAAATAAAATTAGACATGAAAGTGGAAAAGTAATAACTGACAACACAGAAATACAAAGAATTGTAAAAAAATACTATGAAGATTGGTATGCCAAAAAATTAAACAACCTTAGTGAAATAGATAAATTCTTAGAAACACACAGTCTTCTAAGACTCAATCTGGAAGAATCAGAAAACCTAAAACGACCAATTACAACAAATCAACTTGAAACAGTCTTCAAAAAACTATCAACAACAACAAAAAAGTCCTGGATGAGATGGTTTTATAGGTAAATTTTACTAAACATTCAAAAGAAGAAATAACACCTATTTTTCTTAAACTGTTTCAAAAAATTCAAGAGGAGGAAAGACTTCCAGGCTCATTTTATGAAGCAAACACTATCCTCATTCAAAAACCAGGCAAAGACACTACAAAGAATGGAAATTATAGGCCAATATACCATATGAAAATAGATACTAAGATTTTCAATAAAATATTAGCAAACTGAAACCAACAATACATTTAAAAAGTCATACATAATGATCAAGTGGGATTTATTTTGGGAAGGCAAGGCTAATACAATATTAGCAAATCAAAGAATGTGATTCATCAGATTAACAAAAAAAAGAATAAAAATCACACAATTATATTAATAGATGCAGAAAAAGCATTTGATAAAATTCAGCAACCATTTATAATCAAAACTCTCAGCAAAGTGGGAATACAGAGAACATATTTCAACATAATGAAGGCTATCTATGACAAACAGACAGCCAACATCATACTTAATGAACAAAATTAAAAGCAATGCCCTTGAAATCATGAACAAGGCAGGGGTGCTCGTTTTCACCACTCTTATTCAACGTAGTCTTGGAAGTCCTACACATAGCAGTCAGACAAGAATAATAATAAAAGGCACTGAAATTGGAAAAGAAGTAAGCCTATAATTATTTGCTGATGACATGGTAATTTACATAGAAAACCCTAAAGTCTCAGTCAGAAACTACTAGACCTAATGAATTTGGCAAGGTGGCAGGATATAAAATTATTCAGCAATCAGTGGCATTTTTATACACCAACAATAAACTGTCTGAGGAGAAATTAAGGAAATAACCCCTTCACTATTGCAATAACAGCAAAATAGAAAGAAAGAAAGAAAGAAAGAAAGAAAGAAAGAAAGAAAGAAAGAAAGAAAGAAAGAAAGAAAGAAAGAAAGAAAGGAAAAGAAAGAAAGAAAGAGCCCTGGCCGGTTGGCTCAGTGGTAGAGCGTCGGCCTGGCGTGCGGGGGACCCGGGTTCGATTCCCGGCCAGGGCACATAGGAGAAGCGCCCATTTGCTTCTCCACCCCCACCCCCCTCCTTCCTCCCTGTCTCTCTCTTCCCCTCCCGCAGCCAAGGCTCCATTGGAGCAAAGATGGCCCGGGCGCTGGGGATAGCTCCTTGGCCTCTGCCCCAGGTACTAGAGTGGCTCTGGTCTCGACAGAGCGACGCTTCGAGGGGCAGAGCATCGCCCCCTGGTGGGCGTGCCGGGTGGATCCCGGTCGGGTGCACGCGGGAGTCTGTCTGACTGTCTCTCCCCGTTTCCAGCTTCAGAAAAATAAAAAAAAAAATAAAAAAAAGGAAGAAAGAAAGAAAGAAAGAAAGAAAGAAAGAAAGAAAGAAAGAAAGAAAGAAAGAACTGAGAAATCAAGTTAAAAAAAGTGGTAAAAGACCTGTAGTCAGAAAATTATAAGACATTGAAAAAGAAAATCAAGGAAGATATAAACAAGAGGGAGCATATACTGTTTACATGGATAAGAAAATAAACATCATTAAATGTCTATACTTCCCAAAGCAATCTATAGATTCAATGCAATTCTTATTAAAATACCAATAGCATACTTTAAAGATATATAACAAAAATTCCAAAAATTCAAATGGAACCAAAAAAGAACATGAATAGCCTCAGCAATCTTGAAAAAGAAGAATAAAGTGGGAGGTATCACACTTCCTGATACCAAATTATAGTACAAGGCCATTGTACTCAAAACAGCTTGGTATTGGCATAAAAACAGTCTTACAGATCTATGGAACAGAACAGACAACCAGAAATAAATCCACATCTTTATGATCAATTGATATTTGACAAAGGAGGTAAGAGCATACAATGGAGTAAAGACAGTTTCTAATAAATGGTGTTGAAAAAATTGAACAAGTACATGCAAAAAAAATTGAATCTAGACCACCAACTTACACCATTAACCAAGATAAAATAAAAATAAGTAAAATACTTAAATGTAAGTCACAAAACCATAAATATCTTGTAAGAAAACATAGACAAGAAATCCTTCGATATTTCTCATACCAATATTGCTACGAGAATTTTGCTGATATATCTCCACAGGCAAGTGAAATAAAGGACAAAATGGACAAATGAGATTGTATGAAACTAAAAAGCTTTTGCACAGCAAGGGGCACCATTATCAAAATAAAAAGACAACCCACACAATGGGGGAATATATTCTCCAATACATCTGGTAAGGGGTTAATAAGGAACATTTATAAAGAACTTCTGTTACTCAACACCAGGAAGTTAAATGACCCAATTAAAAACCAGACAAAGGAAATGAATAGACATCTCTTCAAAGAGGACTTACAAATAGCCAATAGGCATATGAGAAAATGTCCAATGTTACTAATCATCAGAGAAATGCAAATTGAAATCACAATGAGATATCACCTCACACTTGTCAAATGGAGCTCATTAACAAATCAATATACAACAAGTGCTAGCATGAATGTGGAGAAAAGGGAACTCTCCTGCACCACTGGTGGGAAAGAAGATTTGTGTAGCCACTGTGAAAAACAGTATGGTGTTTCTTCAAAAATTTAAAAATGTAACTGCCTTTTAATTCAGCTATCCCACTTTTAGGAATATATCCTAAGAATACCAAAGCACTGATTCAAAAGAAGATATGCACCATTGCATTGCAGCATTGTTTACAACAGATAGACAAGATTTGGAAACAGTCCGTGTCCATTAGCAGACAGGTGGGTAAAAATGCTGTGTACATATATACAAGGGAATACTACATGGCCATAAAAAGGACATTTTACCTTTAATGATGACTCATGTAGACCTGGTGATTATTAAGTTAAGTGAAATAAACCAGGAAGAGAAAGAAAAATATCTTATTATCTTACTTATATGTGAATTCTAATGAACAAGGTGAACTGAGGAATTAAATAGATGCAGAGATGGGGTCATGGCAAGCAGAAAGACAGCTGTCAGAGCACAGGGGGAAGAAATAGGTGATAGGATAAGAGTAGGTGTAAGTATTATAAATATATATATATATATATATATATATATATATATATATAATATATAGATAAAGAAAATAGGACAACAAATACCAGAGGGAAGGGGGGAAGGAGTTAGAGGAGAGGGGGCAAAAGGATGTAATGGGGGGCTTGTGGATGAGTGTGAGGGTGTGATATTGAATGGGACACTTAAATTCATGTTAACACAATAAATAAAAACTTAATAAAAATAAAGTAAAATAAATAATAAGAAAAATGAATCAAGAAAATAAAAATATTCTTGTAACAAATTAAAATGAACTTAAAACAACACAAAATCTTTGGTATACGAGAAAGAAGTCCTGAGAGATAAGTTTATAGCATTACAGACACACCTCAAGAAGTAAGAAAAATATCAAATAAACAACTTAATCCTGCACCTAAAAGAACTAGAAAAAGAATAAAGAATAAATCCCAGAGGAAGTAGAAGGAAGGGAATAATAAAGGCATTGCAGAACTAAATGACATAGAAGCATCAATCATTAGTTTGTACAAATGATTGATGATTAGAATGTACAAATATCAATGAAACAAAATGCTATTTCTTTGAAAAATATATACAAAACTGATAAACATTTAACCAGATTCATTTAAGAAAAAAGATAGAGGACCTAAATATACAAAATCGTAAATGAAAGAGAAGTAATGACTGATACCAAAGGAATACAATGGATTGTAAGAAAATACTGTCAACAACCATATGCCAACAAACTGGACAACATGGATGAAATGGATACATTGCTAGAAACATATAATCTTCCAAAACTTACTTAGGAAGAATCAGAAAACATGAATAGACTGGTACAACTAATAAAATTGAAGCAATAAAAAAACAATCTCTGGCCTGACCAGGTGGTGGTGCAGTGGATAGAGCGTTGGACTGGGATGTGGAGGACCCAGGTTCGAGATCCCGAGGTCGCCAGTTTGAGTGTGGGCTCATCTGCTTTGAGCAAAAGCTCACCAGCCTGGACCCAAGGTCGCTGGCTCGGGCAAGGGGTTATTCGGTCTGCTGTAGCCCCACAGTCAAAGCACATATGAGAAAGCAATCAATGAACAACTAAGGTGTCGCAACGTAAAACTAATGATTGATGCTTCTCATTTCTCTCCCTTCCTGTCTACCTGTCCTTATCTATCCCTCTCTCTGACTCTCTCTCTGTCACTGTAAAATATATATATCAGTAAACAAAATCTCTGCGCTGATAAATTTCACCAAAACTTCAAAGAAGAATGAACACCTATTTTTCTCAAACTGTTCCAAAAAAAATTCAAGAGGAGTGAAGATTCCCAAACTCATTTTAAAAGGCCAACTTTAGCTATCCTAAATGCAACAGCAGTTAAATACACTACAAAAAGTTATAGAACAATATTCCTCCCGAACATAGATGCTAAAATCCTCAACAAGATATTAGCACACTAGACCCAGCCATATATTAAAAGAGATCATACACCATGATTAAGTGGGATTCCAAGGATGCAAGGTTGGTACAATATTAGCAAAGCAATAAATATAATACACACCACATAAACAAAATGAAGAATAAAAACACATGATCATATCAATGGATGCAGAAAATGCATTTGATAAAATTCACCATCCATTTATAATAAAAACTCTCAGCAAAATGGTAATAGAGGGATCATAACTGAACATAATAAAACTCATATATAACATTATGAACAACATGATATTCAATGGACAAAAACTAAAAACAATCCCAGTTAAGATCAGGAGCTAGACAAGGATATCTGCTTTCACCATTCGCATTCAGGAGGTCCTATCCACAGCAATCAGACAACAAGAAGAATAAAAGGTATCCAATTGCAGTGGAAGAAGTTAAAACTATCATCATTTCCAGATGGCATGATTCTGTATATAGAGAACCCTAAAGAGGCCAACAAAAAACTACTAGATCTAATAAATTCTTCAAAGTAGCAGTATACAGTTATTATTCAGAATCAGTTACATTTTTATACACCAGTAATATACTCTCAGAAATAGAAATGATGGAAACAATCTAATTTACTATTGAGACAACAAAAATAAGGTATATATAAATAAATTTACTCATGAGGTAAAAGACCTGTTCTTGGAAAATTATAGGACATTGAAGAAATAAATGAGAAATATATAAATAAGTGGGATCATATAATATGTTCATAGATTAGAAAAATTAACATCATTAAGATGTCCATACAACTCAAAGCAATATATAGATTCAATGCAAATTCTATTAAGATACCAATGACATATTTTCTGATCTAGACAAGTTTTCCAAATATTTATTTGGAACCAAAAAGACCTCAAAGAGCCTCTGTAATCTGGAGAAAGAAAAAAACATGAGGTATCATAATACTTGATATCAAACAATAGCTACAAGGCCATTATAATAATAATAATGATAATAATAGTAATGATAATAATAATAATCACAAGCACATAGGTCATTGTAACATAATACAGAGCCCAGAAATAAAGCCATGCTTTCATGTCAATTAATATTTGAAAATGGACACAAGGGCATATTAAATAAATACAGTCTCTTGAATAAATTGTACTGGAAAAATTGGATAGGTACAGTCTAAGCTTCTTAACACTGAACACAAGACTTCATGAATTGGCCTTTAACAACCTCTTTAGTATCACTGCTATTTCTTGTGAAAGGATTTATACTCCATCCTCATAAAACTAGTGTTAGGTATTTAATATCAACATTCTTTTGTTTCATGTAAGTGAAAAAGTGAAATTCAACTCAAATTGGCTTCAGGAAAGAAAATAATTTGTTGACTCCAAAACTTAAGAAAGTATCATTTATCAAATCCTTGTAGAGGAAAGGGATTCTACCAGGCCTGAATAACTTTTGGTACTAAACATGTGAACTAGCCTGACCAAGCAGTGGAGCAGTGGATAGAGCATAAGACTGGGACATGGAGGACCCAGATTCAAAACCCCAAGGTTTCCAGCTTGAGCATGGGCTCATCTGGTTTGAGCAAGGCTCATCGGCTTGAGCCCAAGGTTGCTGGCTTGAGCAAGGGGTCCCTCTCTCTCCTGTAACCCCCCGGTCAAGGCACATATGAGAAAGCAATCAGTGAACAACCAAGGTGCTGCAATAAAGAATTGATGCTTCTTATCTCTCTCCTTTCCTGTCTGTCTGTTCCTATCTGTCCCTCTCTCTGTCTCTGTCACAAAAATAAATAAATTAATTAAAGTATGAACCAAAAAAGAGCTCCTTTCACTTCTGTTAACTTTGCTTCAGCCTAGTAATTAGATTCATAATTTCTAAACAAAAATGTTGTAGTGGATTGAATAGTGCCCCCCAAAAACATTTATGTCCACACAGATCCTCAAAGTATGACTTTATTTGAAAATAGTATTTTGTGAATACAGTTAGTTAAGATTAAGCCATACTGAAAGAAGGCAAGTAACTACAATGACTGGTGTCCTTATCATAAGAGGAGGACACACAGATAACATAGAGAAGTAGGCCATGTGAAGATGGAGGCAGAGATTGGAGTGATGCCACCACAAGACCAAGGACGCCAGGGATTGTTGTGAGCCACAGGAGCTAAGAAGAGGCAAGGAAAAATTTACTCCTAGAGCTTTGAGAAGAAACATAACAGTGCTGATATCTTGGTTTTGTACTTCTGGTCTTCAGAACTCTGAGAAAGTAACTCTGTTTATTTTAAACCAGTGGATTGTAGAAATTAGTTTGCCCTAGGTAAGTAATATACTGAACAACCTTGCTAATGCTGCAATATTAACGTATTTCCCAGATTTCTTTTTTTTTTATTTTACTTTTTTATTGATTTTAGTGAGAGAGAGAGAGAGAGAGAGAGAAAGAGAAAGAGAAAAAGAGAGTGAGAGATAGGAACATAGATCTCTGTTCCTGTATGTGCCCTGACATAGGATTGAATTAGCAACCTTTCTGCTTCAGGACAATACTCTTAAAAACCAAGCTATCCAGCCAGGGCATTTATTTTCCTATTACTTATGATCTTCCAATTTTTTACTATAGTTCATTTGATCCCAAGATGCAGTACTTTTTAAATTTTTTTTACATTTTACCATATCTGAAATTTTAATGTATCTTGCAACCAGTGGTCTGTCATATTTACTTACCAATAATTTTTTGTTTATTTTTAGTGATAAATAATAATGTGCTTTAAAATCATTGGATACAGCCTGACCTGTGGTGGTGCAGTGGATAAAGCGTCGACCTGGAAATGCTGAGGTCACCGTTTCAAAACCCTGGGCTTGCCTGGTCAAGGCACATATGGGAGTTAATGCTTCCTGCTCCTCCCCCTTCTCTCTCTCTCTCTGTCTCTCTGTCTCTCTCTCTGTCTCTCTCTCTCTCCTTTCTAAAATGAATAAATAAAATTAAAAGAAATCATTGGATACAATAAAATATGGTTAATTTTATCTATATGTTTCTTTTTCTGTTTCCCTCCACCCATCCACTCATATACTGCATGAGATAACCATCTTTTCAAACTCAAGTCAAATATCATACACCTTAGAAGATTTCTCTACAATCAGAATACATTATTATTTCTTCTACCTTCCTACAGGGCATTGTTGATGATAATTACAGGATTTATTGCACTCTGCCTTATACTAGTTTATGGCTTATAGACGCCACTACTTATTTACAATTCTTTGAGGGAAAGTACTATGCTTTATGTTTCCCTGTAGCTCATGTAGTGTTTTGGAAAAGTACATGCCCAGTACAATATATGCTGATGTAAGAGTAATAATTGCTTCTATATGTTCCAATACTGTCAGGCATTTTCATATTATGTGGAAACCACTGGGACGAGTGCTATCATCCTAGGAATGGAGATGTGGAAGTTTTTAAGATGTGAGAAAAGGCAAGTGAACTGATGAGGAGCCACACATCTAAATATACTTTTCGATATTTTCAAAGTATTTTCTTTTTTCTGGAAGTTTTATTAATTTGCTAGGGCCACTTACATGCCAGTTATATGATAATATTTCTGGATTCAAAAACTCACCCACGTTATATAGATGCAGTGCTTGTTCCTTGGTAAACATGAATGATAATTCATAACTTATAAGAGTTTGTGGAAGATCAAATGAGAAGGATTTGGCACCACCAATTCTGCTTCTTTTACTTATTAGGTAGTTAATTATATATTTTGCTTTTAATTTTGTCTCTTCTAATGGATGGTAAATTTAATGAGAAACTGTGTTTGTTTTGTTTATAATTTTCTCCCAGCATGCAACAAAATGTCTAATGTGATTCATGTGGCTAATAACTATTTTTTATTAATAATGAATAAAAGAAGGTATGGACTTTAAATTTCTGTAGAGATATCATATGACTAATATTAATATTATATTATATCCCTAAATTTTGTTGTATTTGTGACTATTTGTGAGTCAATCTCATAGTCTTGGCCTCAACTAATATTACTCTCTATATAAAACATTCTTTATTAAAAGTAAAATATGCAGCCAAAATTTACTGTTGCCCAAAATTTGAAGAAATAAATATTAGGACTAACAATAGCCTTTATTATCTTCTATGTAGTATAATCCCAAAATTTACAATGGAGAAAAATATATATCAGAGTTAAAAAGGGGCTTAATCAATTTTAACAACTTAATAGTAAAGCCAGGGCTGAAAACTCTGGTCTTCTCATTCAAGACTAGCTCTCATTCCAGAAAATAATGTTAAAATTTTCAACTTTTACCAAACTAAGCCAGAATATTTCACGTGCTGTCACTGGTTTACTTCACAGGCTGTAATTAAAAGAATAAAGGTTAGCAAATCATCTTCAATACGTATTCAAACCATAATCTACAGGAATTTTTGTTTGTTTCAATAATGTTTCACAATTTCATTGATTTAATTGATTGGATGACTTAATCAGTAATGTCATTATCAGAGGTATTTCAAAGGTAGTAAATAGCTTTATTTTCTACTAGTATGTCAGGAAATGCATTCAAAAGTGGTCTAATATTACAGTTTTATTAACCATAAATATTAGAGTGACACACTCCAGAGCAATGGATGGTGATATATTGCCTAAAACTGCTCTCCACGAGTGCCAAAGGCATCTGAGTCTGTTAAAAGATATAGTTGAAATTAGTCCTTTTTCTTTTCCTTGAAAACTAATTCCAAGAAAGTAGATAATTTAAAAAGCAAAAGTAAGCCTGATCAGTGGTAGTGCAGTGGATAATACAACAACCTGGAATGCTAAGGTCACCCATTTGAAACCTTGCCTTGTCAAGGCACATATGGGAGTTGATACATCCTGTTCTTCCCCCTTTTTTCCTCTCTCCTTCTTCTCTCTAAAACAAATAAATAAAAAATATAAAAACAAATAAATAAAACCACAACCCAACAAAAAAGTAATGACTATAAAAGCATAGCTTATTTGAAAAAAAAAGTGATTCAGATGCAGTATCATCATTGTCATCATCACATCATAACTTATACAGAATTTATTATATACTATGAAGTATTTTGATTCCTTTTTTGTATTCTCTAATTTAATTTTCACAATAGTAATATAATGTTAGTATTTTTATCTTAATTTTTAAATGAGGAAATCAAGGTATTCACAGATTCAATAAATTTTCTAAGTTGATACAGCTAATAAATGGTAGTAGTTATTTTAAACCAGTCCTTTGATTTTTGAACTTTATAATATTTTGTTATATTGGGATATAATATGGGTAAGATGGAGCCAAATTTGAGAAATCTTTGAAGGACAGACTAAATGAAGATTTGGAATAAAACATATAGAAGTCTCTGTGGACTCTTGGGCTGGATAGTAGATGCTTAAATGAAAAGAGTGTAATTACTTTGACAAGCAAATGCAAGGTAGAATTATCAAAGGTATGAGGCAGGGAGAACCAGTATGAAGAGGGTTTAACAGTATCACCAGTGTGGTTCATGCTCCCAGAAATACTCTAGAAAGACCTGACAGGACCAAAAATATATAAAGGAGAAAATTGAGAATAAAGCCAAAGATGACTCGAACGGTTCAGTACTCAAAAGCAAAATGACAAGCTAAAAAAGAAGCATCTTTGTTAGAGAGCGAGACTGGAGAACAAGCATTACTTCTGGATTGTTCAATTGATTGAAAACTAGAACTCATGTAATGGCCAATTGAAAAACCAATGTTTTGACATGTTTTGGTGAAGTTAAAAAAAAGGCCCTTTTTTGAGGCAGTAAAAATTTTGTGTGTACACTACACTAGAGCTATACAGACACAATTATTCTTCTTGGCCAGTTGGCTGAGCTGAGTGTTACATAGAAGTAGATGCATCCTACAGGTAGATCAAAAACCGTGTTGCCTAATTATCTTTTGTCTCCCAAATTTCCCTTACCAGTATGACAGATTTTCTAATATTTAAGTGACTTCTAGTATTCAAGAAACTTTTGACTCTGATTTATACTCATATGATTGGGCTCCTCCAACACTCAAACACACATAGAGGGATGCAGACAAAACAGAGGAGATCGGGCATGATGTTTCACAGAGAAACTGAAGGTTGCACAAGCAATTAAATGTTATGCTGAGAGAAATAGAGATAAAAATACCTAATGAAAGGTCAGAGAAGAAAGCCAAATGAGTATGTGCATTGGAGAAAAATCAGAATGTCAAAAGAAAATAAGATAAAGAGTAAGTCACAAACAGTTCAAGGCCAAAGCTATCTATGATTCTGTTTCTACTTTGTTTGTTAGTTTATTTTGTTCATTAGATTCCACATATGAGTGAAATCATATGGAACTTGTCTTTCTCTGACTGGTTTATTTCACTAAGCATAAAGCTCTTCAGGTCCATTTATACTGTTTGAAAGGGTAAGATATTCTTCTTTTTTACTGCTGAGTAGTATTCTAGCAATAAGAGGGGAAGGTGGGTTGTGAGTCAGGGTGAAAAAGGTAAGGAGATTAAGTAAAAACAAAAACAAATCTCATTGACAACAGTCTGAGGATTACCAGGAAGAAAAGGGGGGCAGGGAAAGGTACAGTAGGGTAAATGGTGGACAAATGGTGATGGAAGGAGACTTGACTTGGGGTGGCAAACACACAATATAATATACAGATGATGTATTACAGAACTGTGTACCTGGAAACTATATAATTTTATCAACCAATCACTCCAATAAATTCAATGAAAAGTAATTTAAAATGCAAATGCATTACATTGTGATGCCTGCATGATGAAATAATGTGGGTTTAGTGACATAAACATCACAGAAAACGGCACAGGATGTGAGATTTTTTTCCTTATGGCCTCAGTTATCCACATGAGAATATTCACAAAGCAATTTCAGATAACATAGCTTATATGTAATTATATTATTTCCCAAGTGGGATGGATTCAAATTTCTTTAGGATCTCAGGTTTCTTTTGACATTGTAACATAAGCATTTTAAAAAAAGATTAGAAAGAGAATTGAACAAATAAAGATATATGTACTCATTTATAGCTATAAAGAGTTTGAATCACCCCCAAAAGCAAACACCAAGAAGCTCAGAGTAGGTGTCACTTAGGCTTAAACAGATAGAGCATTGCTTACAGTAAAGTGCAATATACTATTAAGTTGCAAAGAAGAAAACATCACATGCTACAGTACCAGAACCAAACACAGCTCCTGATATATAATAGGACCTAATTAAATATTTATTGAATATATAAAATACATTGTTCCAATAAATTATAACATTGAGTGTGGTCAATGAAAAGTTTTAGAATAATCTGATTCTTTTCTTTTCTCATCTATTCTTCAAATACATACAAATCACCTGCTCTGTGCCTGAAACCACATTAAGTACATAATCATTACACCCTGATTTCATGAGATTTATATTCTATTGCCAGAGGCATAGAAATAAATAAGCTACATGAAATTATTATAATTTTTTAAATATTAGAAGGAAATAAAAGAATACTAGGTAGCCTATTTAAATAGTGGGCTTAGGGAGTCCAAGATGGCGATGGAGTAGGCAACATTCTAATTACCACCACCCAGGACAAAATTGGATTACAACTTAATTTCTTTTTATTTTTTTTCCTGAAGCTGGAAATGGGGAGAGACAGTCAGACAGACGCCCGCATGCGCCCTACCAGGATCCACCCGGCATGCCCACGAGGGGGCGATACTCTGCCCTTCAGGGGCGTCGCTCTGTTGCGACCAGAACCACTCCAGCGCCTGGGGCAGAGGCCAAGGAGCCATCCCCAGCACCCGGGCCATCTTTGCTCCAATGGAGCCTCGCTGCGGGAGGGGAAGAGAGAGACAGAGAGGAAGGAGAGGGGGAGGGGTGGAGAAGCAAATGGGAGCTTCTCCTGTGTGCCCTGGCCGGGAATTGAACCTGGGACTTCTGCACGCCAGGCCGATGCTCTACCACTGAGCCAACTGGCCAGGGCACAACTTAATTTAATAACAATTATCTTGAAAAACCAACTTTGGACTAAATGAAGATACGTCTATAACCAAGGATCACAAAAGAAGCCACACCAAGACTGGTAGGAAGGGCAGAGTTATGGAAAGGGCTGCCCTGCTCCCAGAGGCCAGCAGTGGCTGAGGGTCCTGAGTGACTCTCACTGTGGGGAAGGTCGCCTGAGAAGTGTGGATCATCAGCCTCAGGCCAGGAGCCTCAGCCTAGAGCACTAGAGCTGAGAGGATATGCTCACACAGCATTTGACAACTGAAAGAGCCAGGGTTTCTGTCTGCCAGAAAGAGACATAGCTCTCAGAGACACAGGCTATATCTTAAAGGGCCAGCACAAACAACTTGTTTCAGCCACTTACTTAGGGCTCTCATGGAGGAAGAGTTAAGAAGACTAGAGTTGCATAAGAAGGGTGTAAATTTGGAGGCCTAGGAAGAGACATTGTTGGGGATGGCCACCGGAACTACTGGGCTGAGTCATTTTGCAATACATCAGTCACCATTTTTCTTTCTTTCTTTTTTTTTTTTTTTTTTTTTTTTTTTTTTTTTGTATTTTTCTGAAGCTGGAAACGGGGAGAGACAGTCAGACAGACTCCCGCATGCGCCAGACTGGGATCCACCCAGCATGCCCACCAGGGGCGACGCTCTGCCCACCAGGGGGCGATGCTCTGCCCCTCCGAGGCGTCGCTCTTCCGTGACCAGAGCCACTCTAGCGCCTGGGGCAGAGGCCAAGGAGCCATCCCCAGCGCCCAGGCCATCTTTGCTCCAATGGAGCCTTGGCTGCGGAAGGGGAAGAGAGAGACAGAGAGGAAGGAAGGGGGGGTGGAGAAGCAAATGGGCACTTCTCCTCTGTGCCCTGGCTGGGAATCGAACCTGGGTGCCCCGCACGCCAGGCCGACGCTCTACCACTGAGCCAACCAGCCAGGGCCACCATTTTTCTTGGGTGGAGCAGTCCCCTCTGAGTGGTATCAGTCCAAGGGAAAAGGAACTGCCTCACTCTTGGGAGTCTCTCTAGCCCCACTCATAGAGACTGGGTCATTCTGAGAAGTCAGGAAGCAGGGGTCCCATCAGTGACTCAGTTTTCTGGTGTTGAAACTGGAGCATTCTCGGACATACTCCTGAGTCCATGACTGGTACTTCTGCGCCACAGGTGACTGAGAGAAAACAGTCTAGACTGTGGGCAGACCATATCTTGAGGTTTCAGAGTCCACAGCCACTGGAATTCTGGGGCTACATCTTACTGAATGGTGTAAAAAATATCTGGACAGACTGACACCTGGGGCCTAGGGGCAGAGCCACTCCCACCATCCTTTCTAATCCTTGAATTGCCTCAGGTTTTAGACTCTACTAGAGGTTTATTCTGTGGTGGATCCCAACAAGCAGCCAGCAGACAGAGACTGAAGGAGGCAGAACTCTGGAAACTGTGGTCTTTTAAGCAGAACTTCCTCCAGGCCCAGTGCAGGTAAAAGCCAGCCTAGGTGTGCAGGTTGGTATTTTCATGTACACCTGGGCCCAGCAGAGGCTGCCACAGACTCTGGATTGCTTGTAGCTCAAAGAAGGTTGCTGAGAGCCAGTCATGGGCAGTGCCTTCCACTGGTCTGCTCTAGGTTCCTGCCAGGGAAACCCAAGGCTGACATATGCAGTGGTCAGCTGTGGAGAGCATCGGTTCAAGACCTAACAAAACTTGCTAGAGTGGTATCCTAAAACAGGGCTCCTCACACCTGGCCCAGTAGAGGCAAGTTCTGCTCTCTGTGAACATTACCTGCACAGCGGCTCCTGTGCATTGGATCGGGGGGAGTTTCACAGTCAGCCAGCCTGGGTGCTGGATATTCTGTGCCACTGGGCTAGATTCCACAGGGATAAGGGAGATAAGCTTGCAGCATGGACATTTAAAGTGTAGGTACCTGTGAGCTTACTGTTGCATCTGGTCGAGGGTCCTAACCACTTTCTTGGGCGACATAGTCAACCCCAGGAGAGAACTCTCTCAGTCTTTCTTTCTGAGGTCAGGGTATCACCAGCTGGAAGAACTCCTGCAGAGGAAACTCTTGGTCCCACTCAATCTGAACCTGCTGCTCATCTTGTTGGGGAGAAATAAAATGTGTATATCCAGCAGTGGCTGAGGGAGTACAGGCATAATTTTCCGTACTGAGCTCCTGACCAAGAAATTTCTGAAGTAGTGGGTTTCACTAACATTGTATTCCCAACCTCAGCTGCCCTAACCCAACAGGATTGCAACCTGTAGAGGGGTTGGTTGGGTGAAGTTATTCTGAGCCCACACTACACTCTTTCTATAAAAGACTGTTGGAAGACCAGGTGGCTGCAAGAGGAAGTGGAGTAGATGAAAAGTAGAGGCAAATCTTACTGAGCTTGGGGCTTTTACAGAGCTGCTGTCATCTCTAAGCAGAGTGAAGCTGATTCTTATTCACAAGTTGGCACGACCCACAGTTCCCAGGCACAGAAAACGCTAATAAAACAATGAAAAGAGCAGCACCTGCAGACAGGTAGCCCACAGAAGGTTACCAACAACGACTGATGCCAACCCAAAAAGATCTAGAATGAACACAACTGGTAGTGGGTGGCAAGCAGCACCAACCCTAGACTCAGTGAGCTACGCAAACAACACACCCAAAGGAGGAGTCTAGCAGGCACCAGACACTGTAGAGAATAAATACATCTAACAGGACAGACATTGTACAGTGTGTAATACACATGATCAAGGTTGCTGATTTATCTTCACTGGCAAGTGAAATAAAGGTCAAAATAAACAAATTAAACTATATCAAACCAAAAGAGCTTTTGCACAGTAAAACACACAATTAACAAAATAAAAATACAACTCACACAATGGAAGAACACATTCCCCAATATATCAGATACAGGGTTAATAACAAAAATTTATAGAGAACTTCTGAAGCTCAACAATAGGAAGGTAAACATTCCAATTAAAATAATGGACAAAGAAACTGAAAAGACACTTCTCCAAAGAGGACATACAGATGGCCAATAGGCATATGGAAAAATGTTTAATGTCATTAATTATCAGAGAAATGCAAATTAAGACCACAAATTAAGACCTCACACCAGTCAGAATGGCTCTCATTCAACAAATCAACACACAATAAGTGCTGGGGAGGATGTGGAAAAAAGGGAACCCTTCTGCACTGCTGGAGGGAATGCAGACTGGTACAGCCACTGTGGAAAACAGTATGGTGTTTTCTCAAAAAATTAAAAATGGAGCTACTTTTTGAAACAGCTATCCCACTTTTAGGAATATACCCTAAGAATACTAAATCACTGATTGAAAAGAAGATATGCACCCCCATGTTTATTACAGCATTGTTTAAAATAGCCAAGATCTGGATATGGCCCAAGTGTATGTCAGTGGACAAGTGGATTAAAAAGCTGTGGTACATAATGGAATACTATGCAGCCGTGAAAAAGAAGAAAATCTTACCATTTGCAATGTCATGTAAGGACCTGGAGATTATTATGCTAAGTGCATTAAGCCAGGTAGAGAAAGAATAATATCATATGATTTCACTTATATGTGAAATTAATAAAAAATAAACTGAGGAATGAAATAGAGGCAGAGGCAAGTCATAGGAAGTAGAGAGACAGCTGTCAGAGGGCAGGGGATTGAAGGTAAGGAATTAGAGAAGGTGAAGAGATTAGTAAAATTATATGTACATAACTCATAGATACACATAACAGGATAGGAAATCCTAAAAGGAAGAGGGGGAGGGTGTTTGGGGAAAGAGGCAAACTGGGTATAATGGGGAAAACGGACTGTGAGGGGTGAGGGAGTTATATTGAGGAGGACACTTGAATTTATGTTAACACAATAAATTAAAATTAATAATATTTTAAAATAAATGAATGAATGAATAAATAAATAAATAATGGTCTTAGAAGAAGAGCTCTCTGAGAGAGTAGTATTGACTCTGAAACCTAACATATAAAAACAAGCCAGTCATCTGACCAAAGTTAGAAGTTCAAAGCTGAATACATGAGCACAAAAGCTTTAAAAAATAAAAAGTGCTTGATATGAAAAATAACTGATAAATCCTATTTTAAGTAATTTGTTTCCTATTTCTTCAAACCCTAATCTTGGGGTTCTAAAATTTTGCTCCAATAATCACTTGTATTATATTCATATGTCTGTTTATTGTTGTGAATTTTTTTTTTTTTTGTATTTTTCTGAAGCTGGAAACTGGGAGAGACAGTCAGACAGACTCCCACATGCGCCCGACCGGGATCCACCCGGCACGCCCACCAGGGGCGACGCTCTGCCTACCAGGGGGCATCGCTCTGCCGCGACCAGAGCCACTCAAGTGCCTGGGGCAGAGGCCAAGGAGCCATCCCCAGCGCCCAGACCATTATTGCTCCAATGGAACCTCACTGCGGGAGGGGAAGAGAGAGACAGAGAGGAAGGAGGGAGGGGTGGAGAAGCAAATGGGCGCTTCTCCTATGTGCCCTGGCCGGGAATCAAACCCGGGTCCCCCACACGCCAGGCCGACGCTCTACCACTGAGCCAACCGGCCAGGGCCTATTGTTGTGAATTTTATGACCTTTAGTGCCTGATATTTTTTTTGTCACAAAGACAGACAGTGGGACAGATTGTTCCAGACAGAAAAGAAGAGAGAGAGAAGAGAAGCATCAATTCTTTGTTGCACACCTTAGATGTTAATTGATTGTTTTCTCAGATATGCGTTGACTGGGGTGGGGGACTAGGGCAAATGGAGTGACCCCTTGCTCAAGTTAGCAACCTTGGGGTTAATCTGGTAAGCCTTGCTCAAAACAAATGAGCCCACTCTCAAGCCGGTGACATTAGGGTTTCAAACCTGTGTCCTCCAAGTCCAGGTCTGATGTTCTATCCACTGCCCCGCCACCTGGTCAGGCCTAATAATTTTTTCAAACCAATTATTAATATTTTTTATTCTTGTTCTTCATTTTATCTCTTCCACAATCTCAATTCCATATTCGGAGTATTTATTTTATTAAAAGAAAAATTTTTTTTTTACTATTTAGAAGTGAACATTGTTAACATGTTGATATTTATCCTTCTGGCTATACAGAAACATTGTAAATAGTTTATAAAAACATTTATATATATATATAAAGTTATAAACATCATTATGCATGTATATTTATATAAACTTCATAATTTATAAAAAATTTTGAGAATTTTTCTCTTAAGCATTTTGGAATTTTAACATCTATTTTCTGTGTTTCTTAATTATTCTCTTATATTCTTCATCACTTGTCTATTGCACTGTATTCAGAAATTATAATAAAATTGGTAGCTTATCACCAATTATATCTGCTGTGGTTATTACTCATTATTTACCTCATCTACAGACTTATTTTTATTTTTAAGAATATTTTTAATTTTTAATGAATTATTACTTTATTGTAGTAATAATATTTTAGATGAGATCTAGCACCTTAAAAATTATAAGTGTACAATACAACATTGTTATCAATAGGCACAATGTTGTGCAGTAGAACTCTAAATCTTATTCATTTTATATAAATGAAACCTTACACTCCTTGAGTAACAACTCTCCATACCCTACTCACAACCCCTCCTATTTGGAATTGCCATTCTATTATTTGCTTTGATGAGTTGGACTATTTTAGATATTTTACATTAAGTGCAATCATATACTATTTGTCCTTCTATGACTGAACTCTTTCATTTAGCATATTGTCCTGTAAGTTTATGAATATTTTATCATTTTCTGTACCTTTTAATATGTTAATGAACATTTAAATTGTTTTCATGTCCGATTATGAAATACTGTATATAATATAAGTGCAGATATCTCTTCACTGTATGATTTTTATTTTTTAAATATAAAAACCTAGAAGTGTGATTACTGAATCATATGATATATTTATTTTTATTTTTTTGAGAAACCATCATATTGTTTTTCTTAAAAGCTGCACCATTTTGCATTCTCACCAGTAGTGTGTAAGAGTTTCAAAATCTTCACATTCTTGCAAACGTTTGTTGTTGTTTGGAAAATAACCATTTGACAGGTGTAAGGTGATATTTCATTTTGGTTTTTATTTTTATTGCTCTGATGACTAGTGACGTTAAGCATCTTTTTATATACCTGATGATCATGCATATGTTCTCTTTGAAGAAATGTCTATTTAAGTTTTTTGCCCATTTTTAAATGAAGATATGTGCTTTTTTTGCCATTGAGCTATAATCATTTTTTAATATATTTTGAATATTAACTCCTTAACATATATAATTTGCAAATATTTTCTTCCATTCTGTAGATTGGAATTCTTATTGTAATTGTTTCCTTTGTTGTTCATAACTATTTTAATATGGTGAAATCCTCTTTGTCCATTTTGCTTCTCTTGCATGAGCATATAGTTAACCTCTTTCCTTTCCCAGTGGAAGTTGGTACACTTTTTCACCTGCTTACTAGGCACTGAGCCAGGGCAGTGGTATAGTGACTGCTTACTTATTAGTTCAAATCCCTATCTTTGTTTTCACAGGCTCCTATGGGCTTAGAAAATGACAAGTTCTGTCAATGCTCTAAGACATATGAGAAAGAAGCCAGTCCTTTAGATATCCCCTGGAAGAGTTGGAATGTTTGATGTATCGTCCAACTCATTTTTCCCTCAAGGAGAAGTTGGGAGGTGGAAGGTTTCCTTATGATCATAAAACACTGTGCTGGGAATAGGGTTGATGATGAGCGGATGTCCCAAAATTTGTTTCTAGCTTAAACATGACAAGTTTGTAGTCACTGTGGGTGCAGGATACTATCAATTTTTTTTAATTTTTTTTCACTAAATGAATTTATCCATGAATTGTAGTTGAATTAGTGTGTTTGGAGGGAGAAGCATCTAATGTTTTTAATTCTGCCATCTTACTGACATCATATTCTAAATTATTTCTTTTTTCATAACAATTTGCCTTTTTTGCATATATTAATTTCATCTTTTTTATAAATTTTCTAATATTTATTTTAAAGTGTTAATAACAAACATTTTTGAATAACTGTTTCAGGATATGTTTTATGCACTTAATATCTATTAATTGATGCAATCTCCTCAGTGATTTAATCATAAGCTACCTTTTTTTTTTTTTTTAGAATTTGCTTTCCTAATCTCAATGATCTTCACCAAATATTGGGTGATTCATTGTTGCATCCATACTTTTAGTTAAAGAACTAAATTTAATAGGATTTAAAA
This sequence comes from Saccopteryx bilineata, assembly GCF_036850765.1. NCBI lineage: Eukaryota > Metazoa > Chordata > Mammalia > Chiroptera > Emballonuridae > Saccopteryx > Saccopteryx bilineata. Next base: position 83,228,982 of record NC_089502.1, on the reverse strand, counting down.
GCCAAACCTTAGTTAAATTCCATTTAATCATAACTGAGAAGTTTAATATTATTGGAACACCAGAAAATAGCATACTATTCGTTCTCAAATTAAATGTATGGTACTGCCCTCGGGTGGATATTCAGCAGTGTCTAATTAATTAATTATTCTGCTCTTTGAGGCAACAATTATACACTTTCTCTACTTTCTTTGAACTTTCTTCACACTCTTTCCTATTATCACCTTTAGATGATGGCCAGTCTTTTTATTTCACAGAGCCAATAGAAACAGTCAGAAGGGAAGGTACACGTTCTCTTTAGCTATAAGCAAATACACCCACATTTTCACCAGTGTATGTGAATGAAATTTATATCTCCTCTCTAAGGCTGACTTATACACTGAATATCAACCATCTTCCATATGTAAGGAGCACTCTTTTTATTCTTCATTAATATTCTAATGAATATATCACATTTCCTAATATGTGTCCCCTCAAATAGTGTTGAGATATCCTCTATCTTATTCCCTTTTTCTTTGTTCCACTTTTTAGGAAAAATTCTCAAACTATTTAAATCCTTGAATCCATTTAATCCTTGTTTTCTCTTAAACTCATTCATATGGAGTTTTATTTTTAAAACTTCAGTGGAACATTTTTTTGGTAAATTCATCAGTGATGTTCACATGGACAAAACCAATGATTGGTCATTTGTACTTAATCACTTAGCAACATTTGACATCACTGATCATTCTCTTTCTTTGAACATTTTTCTCCGCATTGTTTCTGAGGCACTACACTTTATTTTCCTTCCTATTTAGTTGTTTTTTCTTAGTATTCCTTGCTATTTCCTCTTTGTTTGAATTCTAAATGTTACAGCATTCAACAGCCTCTTTCTTCTGTATGAACTCTATTTTAGATAATCTCACAAAGCTCCATGTTTTTAAATATAAACTATATGCTAATTAAATTTATATGTCTAGCCCTGAATTGATATAACTAGTCATCTCTTTGGCTTGCTAAAAAGAATATCAAGCTTGTCATGACCAAACCCAAGTTTTTATTCTTGTTCTCTTCTCTATCCAAAACTTTTACAAGCCATTCCCATCTTGATATATGGCACCAGAACCCATTTACCAATTTTTCAAGTCAAAACTCTCAGTCATCCTTAATTTTTCTCTTTTCCTCAATCACTTCTCACCAAATTAATCAATTTTTCCTCTTGATAAGATTTTTAAAACATATCACATTTTTTGTGTGTTTTATTTATCTTTTATACAATCTTCTCTGCCCAAATGCAAAATTACCTTTTAAGCTGTTCTCAATTACTCTTTCCCCTGTTAATTCTGGTTTAGTCACACTAACTTATGAACTGTTCCTCAAACACATCAAGCATATCCCCACCTTAAGAATTTATACTTTCTCTTTCTTCTGCATACAATGTTTTCTTACAGATTTTTTATGACTTGTTATATTTTCTTATAGTTATTTACTTCAAAGTTAGCTTAACAGTGCCATCTTCATTGACCACTATTGCAATATCCAGTCCTTCTAGCAGCCTCTTTCCTTTTTTCTTTTTTTCTCTTTGACACTTACTTTCATTTATATACTACTTATTTTACTTATTTATCAAGTGTTTTCTGTTTCTTATTACTATAATAAAATTCTTTGCAACAGGAAATTCACATTCTCTTTTTCTTCTCTCTCTCTCTCTCTCTCTCTCTCTCTGTGTGTGTGTGTGTGTGTGTGTGTAATAAATACTTGGCAAATGAATTAAATCATTTGGCAGTAAAATTAATGGGCCCAAAAGGTTATTAAAACCATAAGTCTACCCAAATGTACCAAGGTTATATAAGATGTTAATATTAGAAAGCTTGAAGACAACATGAGAATTTTCTGTACTTTGCATTTTTTCTTTAATCTACTATTATCCTAAAACAAAAAGTTTGTTTTAAAAATTTAATTCTGTAAGTCTACATTTATTTACTAAGGTATGGCCTTACCAACCAAAGTAACAAAATGCTAAACTTTATTTTAATATGAGAATACTAAAGAAGCATTGCTGGAAAGAACCTTAGAGATCTAATGGAGTAAGCCTTATATATTACAGTTGAAAACAGGACATTTAAACAATGTTTTATGAACAGATAGTTGCATAACCAATACTAGATTCCAGGTCTAATTATTTCTAATCTAGTGTTTTGCCTACCTTTACACATTGCTTTTCCTTTCATACTCAAATAAGACAATTAGAGTGTGCGGAATTTACCTTATCTATGAACTTCAGTAGGTTTTCAAACTAGTCTTGGTAATCAATTTATGAACAGGATAAAATATGACAGTTGTGTCTGCTTTAAAAATAAAGAACACACTTATTAGATTCTGCCATAAACTTTACATATGCAACATGTATTTGAATAGTGAAGAATAAAATTTACCAGTTTGTAAACAATAGTTGACATAATATGTTTAATGTCAACAGAAGAGCTATTATTTTGTCATTTGATTTATGCTGCCTAACATTAAATGGTATTTGTCGTCTATATTTTTTCACTACATAATATTAAATGACAGAACAAATCTCTTTCAGATATTTATGATGAATTTGTGTATTCTGCTTATAACATTAAAATTCAGACTATGCATTAGTAGTTGCATTAGTAGCTTGGAAAGTGTTTATTTAAAAATGAAATGCAAGATAAAAATGTTATTCTTATTCCAGTAATAGCTTATATTAATATATACATATTCATTTATTATATTCATTACAAAATCATTTACAATTTTATTCAATTAACAAATAAGTCCTAATGAGTTCAGAAATATATTTGTTTAAAATAACTTCACAGTCTCCAGAAAGATTTATTTTTGGTCTGTAAGTTTGAAAGTCTGTTGCATGTGCATGTGTGTGTCAGTGTAACTATAAAATGTTTATATAACAATGAATGGCTGGTATTGAGGGTATGTATGATTTTATTGACTTCTTTACACGTTTTTATATTTTGCAAATAAAAGATAGTTATGTCTTGCATTTATTGTGCCTAAACATGCATAAATGCTCTTCTAAAATATATGCATTTATTCTTATTTGTCATATCAACTGCTCCTTAGAAATACTAAAAGACTTAGTGCCGGGGTCCAGCCCCGGGGGGGATCCAGGGGTCCCACAGGAGGAGACGGCATCGGCAAAATCGAGTGAGAGAGCTGAATTCTTTTCTTTCTCTTTATTCTCTGGTTAGCATTTACTGACAGGCATCTCTGCTAAATGCTAGTATAGCTCCCTTTTTATACACACATACTGAGTTACAATTACATGGTGTTAATCATTGCTTCTGTTTCATTATGTTTACATGTTTCCGGATAACAGTTAATTTATATCTATAAATTACAAACCAGGTAGCAAATTATTCAAAATACAAAATAACTTGAATAGCAATAACAACATTGGTAAAAGCTTTTAAAGTATTAGTACTAATAGTTAACTAACTTTACTGCTGTTGTGAGTTAAGGGGCAGAGAGAGATTAGCAGACGAAATCATTAAGGACTAACAATGGACCACCGCTTGCTCAGGTAAATGGCTTTGAGTTTATGCAGTGTCCTACTTTTTCTCACAAGATTCTAAAAGGCTTGCCTATAAAGAAATTGACATAACATTAAGAGTAGCTTTCATTCAAAGATATACAGAGTGTACTTGCAAGATAGCCTAGTAGCAACATAAGACATTAACTGTTATTACTTTTATAGATTCTCATTATCAAAGAATTTTGGAAAGTATATAAATTTTATGAGAACATCTCATTGAGAAAGCCTAGCAATTGCCTTTAGTCAAAAGACAATTTTCTTAGTAAAACATTCTTTTCTTGCTGACTGCGCTCTCATCCTAGGCCACACAATGGGCCATTCTACTATACCTTACCTAAGATACTATTGTCTAGTCAAATATTACTTATTTATTATATTTAAACACTAGTTAAGTTCTGACTCTATTCTTCTCAGAGTGTATCACTATCTGCAGATTAAATAAGCAAGAAGAAAGGAATGTTTTTTTTACTCTATCACATGAAAAGGCTAGGGAGGAAAAATGTTGAATTAAGTGAAGGCTGAAAGGTGCTCTGTGCACAGCCACTGCCTCCTTCCCATTCACAAGTCACAATCTATTCTTTCTAACATGATTAAGAAGGAATTCTCATATAGACTTAACCCTTTACGAGGGATATCATAGCCAGCCTCTTATGTCTATGAGCCCAGTTCAAGGGGCTTACAGGCTTTTCTGTGGAACTCACATCCTCTGTCTTATTTCCAAAGAAATCACTACGAATCTACAGGGAAAGCACAGTACTATTATCCCTGTGCAATAAATAATAGCACACACCCAGAAAAGGGAGGATATAAGGCCAGATTAATTCAAAAAGTCAAAGGGGGAAGTATCGTTATGTCTCTCCTTTGGGTGACTTCGTCAACCCGCAGCCATTGGTCTTCTCTGCTATGATTTTGTCAATCAGCAGTTTTTGATCTTCTTCTGCTGTGACCTTGTCAGCCAGCAGTTGTGGGTCTTCTCCTGCTGTGACCTTGTCAACCAGCAGTTGTTGATCGGCTCCTGACAACTTAGAATCTAGATTCCTAATTGAAAAACACTGGAAAATATTTTTGACACGTTGCCAAATCACTTATTTTTTTCTTTTGTATTCATTTTCACTTTCTCCTTCTATTTCAACAAAAATTTTAAAATAAACATTTCATAAGGATCAGAGTTTTTTTCATGAATACACTTCGCCAATGGATGACTGACTTCCAATATATCTCTTTGATTCAGAATTTCCTTCTTTATTTAATAATACCTTGTACAACTTCCTTGCTATAAGTTAAATTGTGTTCCTCAAAAAGATATGTTGACAAATATTTGGTGATGGAAAATGATTTGACTTTGGGTGATAGGTACACAACATAATCAACAGTTCAAATGTTATAGAAATGTTTACCCAAAACCTGTGTATCCTTATTGATCAATGTCACCTTTTTAAATTTAATTTTCTAAATAAAATTATTTTTTTAAAGAAAAAGATATGTTGAACTACACCCAGTACCTCAGAATATGACTTTATTTTGAATAGAGTTATTGCAGATGTAATTTGTTAATATGTGGTCATACTGGGGTAGGTTGAGTTCCTAACACAATATAAATATTGTCCTTATAAGAAGGTGGCCATGATTAGGATGTCAACAAGATGGCAAAAAAGGAGGTCTCCCACTTATATTCTCCCAGAGAAATGATAATGTGATAGCCATCCACTGAAAAAATATATATTTGCAGGAATGCTGGGATCCAGGTAGAAAGTTTATAATCCTGGTATTGCTCAAGATCAAGGGTGAGTATTATGAAAAGTCAGGCTGATTCACAGGTGGCAGGCTTGTTTAACATGGCCATGATTACAGATGCAGACACAGTAACGTTTCTGTTGCTTTTGTTTGCTTGTTTTATGAACTCTGTTGCAATCCCTTGGCATTGATCCTGACACAGTATAATTTGCCAAGGAACCAGAAAGGAGCCAGACATATCCATGTCTTAGTAACTGGTCCACTGAACTTGGTCCTAGTTTTGGATTCTGAAGCAGCCCTGTAACTCAGTTCCATCTCCTCTCAGTTGTGGTCATAGTCAGGGAATTGGAGATAGGGAGTATCCTTGTCCCCAAAGGTATGGACTGCTGTCTTCAGTCTTATTACAGATCTTGAAATGGCCCTGGATCTTATTTTCAAACACTCTCAAAGATGATCAAAGAACAATCTTGCATGCTTAGAAAACCAGTGGTAAATATACTTTTAAACCCTGAAAACCACCAGAAAATGTTAGAACTAACAAATTTAGTAAAGTTGCAAGACCAAAAAAATCAATATACAAAGATTAGGTGTGTTTTGTACACTAACAATAGTCTATCCAAAAAAGAAATTAAGAAAAGAATTATATTTACACTAGCATCGGTATTATATAAAGAGACAAGAGATATTAAGTGTTGGCTAGGTTGTGGGAAAAAGAGAATCTTTTTACACTGGAGGTGGGAATATAAGTTGGCTCTGCCATTTTGGAAAATAGCATGGTGATTTCTCAAAAAATTAAAAATAGAACTATTGTAAGATTCAGCAATCCCACTTTTGGGTATATATTAAAAGAAATCCATGTATTAAAGAGTTATCTGCAATCCCATGTCCATGCTGCATTATTTCCAATAACCAATATTTAGAAACATCTTAAATATCTGTGATGGATGATCAGATAAATAAAATTTGATACACACATAATAAAATATTATTCAGCCATTCAAAAAAGGAATCCTGTCATTGACACAATACAAATAAACATGGAGGACATATTGTGCTAAGTGAAATAAGCCAAACACAGAAATACAAATACTTTTTTATCTCACTTATATGTGGAATCTTAAAATCTTGAATTCAGAGAACTCAGTTCAACTGTTGCTAAGGACTGGAGATGAGGGAAATGGGGAGATATTGGTCACTAGATACAAACTTCCAGTTGAAAGATAAATAGTTTCTGAGGTTCTAGTATGCAGCATAGTAACCATAAAGTTAACAATACTGTATTGTGTACTTGAAATTTGATAAGAGTATCTCTTAAATATTTTCACCATGCAAAACAAATGATAACTATATGTAAGATAATGGATGTGTTAATTAACTTGACTGTGATACTCATTTTGCAATATATATGTATACCAAACTATCATATTATATACTTTATATATGTATAAATTTGTTTATTAATTATACTTAATTAAAACTGGAAGGAAAAAAATGACCATGTAAAGACACAGAGGCACAGAAAGAGGGAACACCACATGAGGATTAAAGCACCTGCAAGGCAAGAAATGCAAAAGTTTGCTGGGGGGAAAAATTAAAAGTTAGAATGAGAGAAGAAAGAATTCTTTTACAGGGTTCAGAGGGAGCATGACCCTATTGAAAACATATTTGCAGATTTCTCATCTCCAGAACTATGAGAAAATAAATCTCTGTAGTTTAATCCACCCAGTTTGTGGTACTTTGTTAAGATAGATTTGGTAAACTACTACACCTTCCACAAAAAGATATTAGTTATTTTACTGAAAATACATCAGTGTAGGCTAAAAATTAAAATATTTTCTGATGTAATCACAAACTCAATAATAAAACTTTAAAAATATAAACTCTATGTTTTCTTTGAACATATGTACCCTGATTTATTGATGTCACCCCATTAAATTTATAAAAAATATAAGCTCTAAAGAGTAAAATATGAACCAGTCTGTCATACAAACATAGAATCAAACTGAAATAAGATGGTAACAAAAAATCTAGTAGTTATTTAAAAAACAATGTTATGAAATAGTAGAATCTTTTTAAGTAGAAGTAAAAATAGTAGTAGAAATCATAATAAACTCTTTTTATTGAAACTTTGCATGTTGTAGAGCTTGATGTTTTATGCTTTGTACATACAGTGGTACCTTGAGATATGAGTTTAATTCATTCTGTAACCAAGCTTGTAAGTCAGTCAACTTGTATATCATACAAATTTCTTCCATTTAAAATAACTAAAAAAGATTTAATCCATTCCAGCCCTGTGAAACATCCCCAAACCATCCTAAATTATAAAAAAACCTGTTTTCAATTAAGAAACACACATGTATACTTTTCCAATATATAACAAAATATATGAAATAAAAGAAAAAAATGTTATTTAGTACTATATTCTTACCTTGGAGACAGATGAGAGCGACTAACAGAGGTGAATGACAGAGGAGGAGAGAGGAAGGAAGGGATGCAGGCACTGTAGACACATAAAATAAAACTATACTTTCTTAATACTAAATGTAAACCCAAACTGCATTTTTTTATTTTAAACAAAACTAAAACTGCACTTTCTTTACTTAAAATGAAACCACAAAAACATAATTGTAAAAAAATGAACTTTCTTAACTTTAAACTTAACCTAAGCTTAACATTGTGTATTTTTCATTTAATCATCACATGTTTTTGCCTTTTTGGCTGCACTTTTGACACTTTCACTTGCAGGACTTTTGAATAAAAATCTATCCAAAGAGGTTTACTTTTGCCTGCCTTTTAAAATGTTATGGAAATATGACAAACAAGTGTCATTAAAAAGTGCTGAAGCATGATGACTTGAAACTTTTTCTGGGTGTTAATTTTCAATGAAACTTGAAAGCTTCTCCCACATTGTCAGCATGTCTTTAATTTCACTTGTAGAAATCACTTCCTCCTACTTTACCTCCTCCTCACTACTAATCTCTACCAGAAGCTCCATATGTTGCATCATCTATAGCTTCTTCAACTCCTCAGTTGAGAGTTCCTCCTCATGTTCCTCTATGAGCTCGTTTACATCACCCTCATCTACCTCCAGGCCCATCAACTTTCCAAGGGACACAATCTCCTCCAACACTTCAACCTCAGTCTCAGTTTCTGGTTCAAATTCTTTGAAGTCCCTGTCTGCAACAACATCAGGCCATAACTTTTTCCATGCTGAGTTCAAGGTTCTTCTTGTAACCTCTTGCCATGCCAAGTCAATAATGTGTAAACATATCATGATGTTGTAGTGATCTTTCCAAAACTCTCGAAAGGTTAGAATTGTATTGTCAGTCATCTCAAAGCAGCAGCAGAACAATTGCTTGGTATAAAGCTTTTTAAAGTTGGAAATGACCTGCTGATTCATAGGTTGCAAGACTGAAGTTGTGTTGGGTGGGAGGTAGAGGACTTTCATGAGTTTGAACTCATTGAGAATGTCATCTTCAAGAGCAGGTGGGTGGGCTGGAGCATTATCAAGGATTAGTAATGCTTTCATTGGGAGTTTATTTTCTTGAAGATATTTCTTCACTGCAGGACCATAGGTGAGATTTACTCATTCAATAAAAAACTGCAGCATAACCCATGCCGTAGAATTGGCACGCCACATAACCTACAGTTTTTCTTTAAGAATCTTGTGAGTCTTAAAGACTCAAGGATTTTCAGAATGATATACTAGCAGTGGCTTTACTTTACAATCACCACTAGCATTTGCACACAATGCAAGGGTCAGACAATCCTTCATGGGTTTACGACCTGGAAGCTTCTTTTCCTCTGTGGTGATGAAAGTCTTCTGGGGCATTTTTTTTTCAAAACAATCCTGTTTCATCAAATTTGAAAACTTTCTGGGGATGTAGCCTTCCTTTGCAATAAGCACAGAAAAACATGTGATGTACTCCTAGTCTCCCTAATGTCAGCACTTGCAGCTTCACCATGCCTCACCACCAAGTGGATGCCAGATCTCTTCTTGAAATTTTAAAACCAGCCGTGACTTGTCTTAAATGTATCTTCTGCTACCTTTTTTGAGGTTGACAGTTCTTTCTTCTTCAAGTCGCCGTAAATAATATGTGCCTTTTCGCATATTACAGTCTCCGTCACTGTGTCTCCTGCCAGCTCTTTCTCTTTCACCCACACCAGCAGAAGCTTCTCCATTTCTTCATGGATATTTGTCCTTAATTGGGACAGAATTGGAGTTCCTTTCACTGAATTTATGCTTTTGATGGCATCCTTTTGTTTCAGGATGGTATAAATTCTAGATGTATTGCAGTCCTATAGCCTTTCCAGTTCAATCACTTGTACACCATGCTCATGTTTTTCTATTATTTCTTGCTTTACTTCTATTGACATCATTCTCTTCTTCTTCTCAACACTGTTCTTTACACTCACTTCCTTCGACCCCATAATAGCACACAAAAAAAGTTAGTAAAAAATGCAAAAACGATGCAAGAATGAGTACAGCACACAAAATTTGACTTGATTCTGCAGGTAACACATGAGAAAGAACAAGATGCTGGTGTTGTGCTGCCAATAATGGACTCATGTGCCAACTAGCAGCAGCTTCCCGAATCACGACTCGTATCTCTGAATTTCACTCGGATCTCAAACAAAAATATGAACCAAGTCGCAGCTCATATCTTTAAAAATTTGTATGTTGGTCTGCTCATATTTAAAGGTACCACTGTATTATTTAATTTATTACTTAAAATCTTCACTCTTATTCAACAAAGTAATGGAAGTCTTAGCAAGAGCAATCAGGTAAGAGAAAGAAATAAAAGGCATCCATATCAAAAACAAGAAGTAAAGATATAACCTTTTGCAGATAACATGATCCTGGAAAATCCCAAAGACTAAAGCCAAAAAAAAATTAAAATAATAAATCAATACAGTAAGGTTGCAGGATACTAAATCAATACACAAATGTCTATTGCTTTCCTATATGCCAACAATAAAAGTTCAGAAAATTAACACAAAAAAGTATTTTACAATTGTTAATAAATAAATAAATAAATAAATAAATAAATACATACCTAGGAATAAACAAAGGATGTGAAAGACCTATATAATAAAAACTACAAAGCATTATAAAAGGGAGTTTAAGCCTGACCTGGTGGTGGCGCAGTGGATAAAGCGTAGGACTGGGATGCGGAAGGACCCAGGTTTGAGACCCCGAGGTCACCAGCTTGAGTGCAGGCTCATCTGGTTTAAGCGAGGCTCACCAGCTTGGACCCAAGGTCACTGGCTCCAGCAAGGGGTTGCTCAGTCTGCTGAAGGCCCGCAGTCAAGGCACATGTGAGAAAGCAATCAATGAACAACTAAGGTGTTGCAACGTGCAATGAAAAACTAATGATTGATGCTTCTCACCTCTCTCCATTCCTGTCTGTCTGTCCCTGTCTATCCCTCTCTCTGACTCACTCTCTATCTCTGTAAAAATAAATAAATAAATAAATAAATAAATAAATAAATAAAAATTTTAAAAAAGGGAGTTTAAAAAGATACAATAAAATGAAAAAATATTTCATGTTCATGAATTTAAAAAATCACCAGAGTTAAAATGTCCATATGAACAAAAGCAATTATATATATTTAGTGCAATCCCCATTAAAATCCCAATGTCATTTTTTAAAGAAATAGGAAAAAAAATACAAAATCTTTATGGAACCATAAAATATACTGAATAGTCAAAGCAATCTTAAGAGGGGAAAAAAACAAAGCCAGAGTTATCACACTACCTGACTTCAAAATATTCTACAGAGACATGATAATCAAAATAGCATGTTATAGGCAGAAAAACAGACATACAGATAAATGAAATATTATAGAACTGAGAGCACAGGATTTAAAGCACATATATGTGGATAAATAATCTTTGACAAAGGAACCAAAAACACAAAATGGAGAAAAGAAAACCTCTTCAGTAAATGGAGCTTTAAAAAATTGGAAAACGACCCTGGCCGGTTAGCTCAGCGGTAGAGCGTTGGCCTGGTGTGCGGGGGACCCGGGTTCGATTCCCGGGACAGGGCACATAGGAGAAGCGCCCATTTGCTTCTCCACCCCCCTCCTTCCTCTCTGTCTCTCTCTTCCCCTCCCGCAGCCAAGGCTCCATTGGAGCAAAGATGGCCCGGGCGCTGGGGATGGCTCCTTGGCTTCTGCCCCAGGCGCTAGAGTGGCTCTGGTCCCGGCAGAGTGATGCCCCGGAGGGGCAGAGCATCGCCCCCCGGTGGGCAGAGCATCACCCCTGGTGGGCGTGCCGGGTGGATCCCGGTCGGGCGCATGCGGGAGTCTGTCTGACTGTCTCTCCCCGTTTCCAGCTTCAGAAAAATACAAAAAAAAAAAAAATTGGAAAACTACATGCAAAAGAATGAAACGACTACAGTTTGTCCCTATGCACAAAAATTAATGCAAAATAAATCACAAACCTAAATATAAGAGCTGAAACAATAAATCACAGAGAAAAAATATTTAAGTACTAATCTCTTGGACCTTGGTTGCAGGAAAGATTTTATGAATTTTATGCCAAATACAAGGGAACAAAGGCAACAAATAAATAGGACTATATAAACTAAAAAGATTCTGCACAGAAAAGAAACTGACAAAAAATCAGCCAACCAATTGGAAGATGATATTTACAAAAAACAGCTTTAATAAGAGGTTAATATTCAAAAAAAACACGAAGCTCAGCAATAAACAAACCAGTTAATAAATGGGAAGAGGACATGAACAAACACTTCTCTCAAGAAAACACACAAATGACCAACAGGTACATGAAGAGATGCTCATCTTCACTAGCTATTGAAGAAATGCAAGTCAAAACCACAATGAGATATCACCTCACACCTGTTCTACTGGCTATTATCAACAAGACAGGTAATAACAAGTGTTGGAGAGGCTCTGGAGAAAAAGGAATCTTGATTCACTGCTGATGGGAATGTAAACTGGTACAGTCAATATAGAGGAAAGTGTAGTGGCTACTCAAAAAACTAAAAACTACCATATAATCCAGCAATACCTCTACTGGGTATCTACCCAAATAATTCGAAAACATTGGTTCATAAAGACACATGCACCCCCATGTTCATAGCAGCATTGTTCACAGAGGCAAAGGTATGAAAACAACCAAAGTGTCCTTGGTAAAGAATTAGATAAAGAAGATGTGATGCATATATGCAATGGAATACTACTCAGAAATAAGAAATGATGTCATATTAAAATTTACAATAGCATGGGTGGACCTTGTGAACATTATACTGAGTGAAATAAGTAAATCAGTAAAAGCTAAGAACTATGTGATCTCACACATAGGTGGGATATAAAACAGAGAATCATGGATAGAAATAAAAATGAAATGGTTACCTGGGGGAGAGTGTTGGGGGAGGAGAAAAAGGGTCAAGTATATAGTGACAGAAAATGATTTAACTTTGACTGGTGGGCATGTAGCACAGTCAGTAGCTTAAAGGCTATAAAGATGTTCACTGAAACCCTATGTACTCTTGTTGATCAATGTCATTCCATTAATTTTAAATTTAAAATAAAACAAATAAATACTATGATAGGTAGATTTTTTTTTTGTATTTTTTCTGAAGCTGGAAACGGAGAGGCAGTCAGACAGACTCCCGCATGCGCCCAACCGGGATCCACCCGGCATGCCCACCAGGGGGCAATGCTCTGCCCATCTGGGGCATCGCTCTGTTGCGACCAGAGCCACTCTAGCGCCTGGGGCAGAGGCCAAGGAGCCGTCCCCAGCACCCAGGCCATCTTTTGCTCCAATGGAGCCTCGGCTGTGGGAGGGGAAGAGAGAGACAGAGAGGAAGGAGAGGGGGAGGGGTAGAGAAGCAGATGGGCGCCTCTCCTGTGTGCCCTGGCTGGGAATTGAACCCAGGACTTCCGCAGACCAGGCCGACGCTCTACCACTGAGCCAACCGGCCAGGGCCTACAATAGGTAGATATTAATTATTCTATAGTGCTCAAAATAATGAGGGGACTTTTTCGCTTCATATTCATTTTAAAATATCCCCTCATTGTTGTGAGCAGTATATTTTAGAAACAAGGAGAGTAGAAACTATGAAGATGAAATAACTGATTGAAAGCCAAATATGGGAGTTAAACAGAAGTCTGTTGAACTACAGAGTACAGTCTCTTTAACATTATGTTATACCTTATTTTTAAGTTTTTATTTATTTTTATTACAGTTTACATTCAATATTATTTTGTGTTATTTCCAGGTGCACAGCACATTGGTCAGAAAATAAATAATTCACGAAGTGCTCCAGTCCCATAAGTGTAGTACCCACCTGGCATTATACATAGTAATTATAATATTATTGACTATATCCCTATGCTGTACTTGACATTGCTGTGATGGCAATTTTTGAATTGCCAGTTTATACTTAGTAATCCCTTTTTCACCTTTGTCACCCAGTCTCCCAACCTTCTTTCCTTCTGGATACCATCAGTCTGTTCTCTGCATTTATGAGTCTGATTTTATTTTTTTTTGTTGTTGTTGTTGTTGTTGTTATTGTTGTTTAGATTTCACATATAAGTAAAATCATACGGTACTTGTCTTTCTCTGACTTATTACACTTAGCATAATACACTCTAGGGTCATTCATGATGTCACAAGAGGAAAGATTCCATCCGTTCCTTTTATTCCTTTGTATATATATGTCATTCCATTTTTAATCCACTTTACTATTGATATGTAGGGTTGCTTACATATCTTGGCTATTATAAATAATACTGCAATAAAAACAGGGGTGTATATATTCTTTTAAATTAGTATTAGTTTTTTTATATATATGCTTAGGAGTCAAATTGCTGGGTCATAAAGCAGTTCAATTTTCAATTTTTTGAGGTACATACCTACTGTTTTTTACAGTGCTTGCACCAATCTGCATTCACACCAACAGTACACAAGGAATTTTTTTCTCCACGTCCTCTTCAGCACATGTTGTTTATTAATTTGCTGATGATAACCATTCTGACAGGTATGGTGTGATATCTCATGGTGGTTTTAATTTGTATATCTCTCAAGATTAGTGACATTGAACTTTCTTTCTTGTGTGTACTGACCATCTGTATGTCCTCTCTGGAGAATTGTCAAATCAGTTTCTCTAGCCATTTTTAAATTGGATTGTTTTTCATCATATTATAATTTTAATCCAAGAAAATAAAAATATGCAAATATTTTAAGATTTAGAAATTTTTTAAGTGTATTTGTTCATTTTAAAGAAGGGAGAGTGGGGTGGAAGGAGCAGTAAACATCAACTCCCATATATGCCTTGATCAGGCAAGCCCAGGGTTTCAAACTGGTGACTTCAGCATTCCTGGTTGATGCCTTATCCACTGCACCATCACAGGTCACAAATACTTTAAAATACAGAATATAGTTGATTTTATGCAAAAAATCAATGATTAGATCAGTAACTTTTTAAATATCAATAATATTAAAATGGATAATTTCTTACAGTTGCACTAAACTTTGAGACAATTCTTTTATCTCTCTTCTTTACAGATTTCAGATCAGTATCATGGTTTGTAGGAGTCCCTTACTTTTATGTAACTCGTCCACTAATTTTTTTTTCCTTGCAGGATTTTTCTTCAATAAATCTATTGCTCATTTAATCCAATCTTGACATATCACAAAACACAACCACATCATGCAGTAAGTACCCATTAAATACTGTTTTTCTTCATTGTGTCCAATTTTTGGTCTTTCTGACAAGGCTGCCTTCCTCCCTAACTTGTCCCTGTTCTTCATTTCTTTTTTCTTAAAAAAAATATGTTTCTGATTTACTTTTTATTTTACAGCAGATAATATCTGCTTACATTACCATATATTTGCCCCCCCCAAAAAAAAAATTCTTAACGTGAAAGTGTTTCCCTGAGCGTTTCAAATCATTTACCCAAAAGAAGCAGAGTTCTCTATTGGCTATGAGAAACACAAAGAATGTCTTGAATAAATGAAAAGACACAACATATTGTTAAATATGAAAACTTGTTATAAAGACGTCAATTTTCCCTCCCATTAATTTACAAAATCTAGCTCAAACAAGTGTTGCAGAATTGTTTTTTATTTATTTTTTTATTATTTCTGTTTGTTTGTTTCCAAGTGAGAGGAGGGGAGATAAAAAGACAGACTCCTGCATGCACCCCAACTGGGATTTACCTGGAAACCGCTGTCTGGGGTTGATGCTATGCACATCTGGGCCCATTCTCACATCCCAGTTATTTTCAGAGCCTGAGGAGTGGCTCCATGGAGTCATCTTTAGTACATGGGGCTGATGGACTCAAACCAATCAAGCCATGGCTTGAGGAGGGAGAAAGAGAAAGAGAGAGAGAGAGAGAAGTAGAAGGGGGAAGGGGACGGGAAAAGCGGGAAGAAGCATATGGTCATTCCTATTCTGTGCCCTGACTGAGAATCAACCTTGGGACATCCACACGCCTGGCTGTCATTCTACCACTGAGCAAACGAGCTAGGGGCCTTATTGTTATTGTTGAAAATATAACCTAGTATATCATATGGGAAAAAGGATAACCTCTAATGGTAAGGGAATATTTTGAAGGGATTCTGAAACTGAGAGTCATCACATTGTTTTTCAGCTTAATTCTTTATTGACTGCATTCACGACAGCCGCCAGTAAGGTCCTGCTTTTTCCCATGTGTTTATTCATAATAGGCTCTGGAAGAGGATGTTTCCTGGAAATTTAGTCTGGTAAATATCATTCAGAGCTGAGGACATAGAGTTTTCAAATAACCTATAATTTCAAGAAAGAAGGTCACAATTTTATGGGGTCCTATATCCTGTTATGCATCAAGTTATGTCTCTTCTCCCAAATTTATATTTTGAAGTCTTAACCACCAGTACCTCAGAATGTTACATTTGGGAATATGCTTTCACAATGTAATTAGTTAAGTTGATGATGCTGGATTAGCCCTAATCCAATAAAACTGGTACCCTTATATAAAAGGTAAACTTGTATACAGACACATTGCATAATCATTTTGTGAATATAAAGACAGAGATGAAATAACCCATCTACAAACCAAAGTATATTAAATATTGTTAGCAAATTACCAGATGCTAGGAGAAAAGCATAAAGCCATTTCTCCTTTAGAGCCCTCAGCAATAACCAACACTGCCAACAACTTGATCTCTGACCTCTAGTCCCCAGAAATTTGAGACAATACATTTATGTTATTTAAACCAACAAGTTTGGGCCCTGGCCGGTTGGGTCAGTGGTAGAGCATTGGCCCATCATGTTAAAGTCCCAGGTTCGATTCCCAACCAGGGCACACAGAAGAAGTGCCCAAATGCTTCTCCACCCTTTTTCCTCTCCTTTCTCACTCTCTCTCTCTTCCTCTCCCCCAGCCAAGGCTCCATTGCAGCAAAGTTGGCCTGGTGCTGAGGATGGCTTCATGGCCTCCACCTTAGGTGCGAGAATGGCTCCAGTTCCAATGGATCAATGCTCCAGATGGCAGAGCATCATCCCCTACTGGGCATGCTGGGTGGATCCCAGTTGGGTGCATGCATGAATCTGTCTCTCTGCCTCCCGCTTCTCATTTCAGAAAAAAAAAATAAATTAAAAAAAATAAATAAACCACCAACTTTGTAGTACTTTATTATAGAAGCCCAAGAAACTAATAACACATACCCCTTTCAGAGCTTATTAAGAAGCAGCAGAACAGGTTCAGCAGTTCCAGTGTATATAAGCTTAAGACTAGAAAAAAGTATGTTTCATGCAGGAAAACATGTGCCAGTGGCCTTATGAAGATTTGTACCACTGGAGAAGGAAAGGGGATTTTCCTTACTCAGATGATAAGTGAAGGGACTCCAGGAAATTCATTCATAGAGATTGGAGGTGTCTTCAATGAAAAAGATGGACATCATATTATCTTGTAAATTTCTCCTTATACCAGTGCTTTTTAAAGTGTTTTTTCTGGATCATCATCATCATCATCATCATCATCATAACATCACTATTCCCTGAAAACTTGTTAGTTATGCAGATTACTAGACCCCACTTCAAACCTATTGAATAAAAACTATTGAGGTGAAATCTCACAATCTGTGATATAATAAGTGCTCCAGGTGATTCTAATGAACACTAAAATGTATGCAGTGGACTTGCTTGGTTTCCCTCTGTGACTGATTTGATTGGAGAAAAGATAATTAGAGACAAATGGTGAAGCAGAGATAATCCAGCAATACCAAACTATATGCTCTCTCTACATCAGGCACAACAAGGATACATCATTTAATCATGGATCAAGTAAGTACCATAGAAGGGTTTTAACCATCCTGCTGTTACTGTAGACAGAAGGCTGGCTGCAGGATGAGGGCAAATCTATTGGCAACATAACTAACTCAGGTTATGCCCCTGAGTGCAAAAATAAAGGGGTGTTGAAAAGGTCTAAATAATCTAATTTTACCATAATGTTTACATAAATCTGAACCTAAGAATAAACTTAACAAAGGATATGAAGACCTATATACTTAACACTACAAGGTATTATTGAAAAAAATTTTAAAAAGACACAATAAAGTAAAAAAATATATATATGTTTATGAATTGGAAGGATAAACATAGTTAAAATGGCCATGTTACCCATAGTGATTATACAAATTTAATGCAATCTTTATTAAAATTCCAATGTTATTTTTTAAAAAGAAGTAGAACAAAAAATCTCCAGGTTTGTATGGAACCATAAAAGACACCAAATAACCAAAGGAATCCTGAGATAAAAGAATGAAACCAAAGCTATCACACTACCTGACTTCAAATTATATTACAGAGCCATGATCAAAACAGCATGGTATCAGCAGAAAAACAGACATACAGACCAATGGAACATAATCAAGGGCCCAGAAATAAAACCACATATATATGCACAAGTAATCTTAAACAAAGGAGCCAAAAACACACATGAAGAAAAGAAAACTTTTTCAATTAATCGTGCTTGGAAAATTAGAGTCACATGCAAAAGAATAAAACTTAACTATACTTTGTCCCCCTACACAAAAGGTAATTCAAAATGGATCAAAGATCTAATATAAAATCTGAAACAATAAATCACATAGAAGAAAAGATGGGAACTAAACTTATGGATTTTGGCCAAAGAGAACATTTCATGAATTTGACTCTAAAGGCAAGGAAAGCAAAGACAAAAATAAATAAAAAAGACTACAGGGTGTCCTTGGGTTATGACACTGTTCTATTCCTATGACAGTGATGTAACCCAAATTTTGTGTAAGTCAAAATACATCCTTGCCTAAGTCACTTACCTATCCTAACTGGTATATACAGCTGATTCTGGTCTTCCAGCCACAAAATTTACAATCTTTCTATTTCAATCATTCTGTAACATCACTGTTTAGTAATCACAATTGACTTCATAGGGGCTGATTCCTATACATGCTCTAAGACAGTGGTCCCCAACCCCCAGGCCATGGACCGGTAACGGTCCATGGGCCATTTGGTACTGGTCCACAGAGAAAAAATAAATAACTTGTATTATTTTCGTTTTATTTATATTTAAGTCTGAACAATGTTTTATTTTTTAAAAAATAACCAGATTCCCTCTGTTACATTTGTCTAAGACTCACTCTTGACGCTTGTCTCGGTCACATGATACATTTACCTGTCCCACCCTAAAGGCCGGTCCATGAAAATATTTTCTGACATTAAACTGGTCCATGGCCCAAAAAAGGTTGGGGACCACTGCTCTAAGATATTGTCTTTATCCTTGATAATTAATTGTTGCTACAGAAGAGCAGCTAAAGCTCAGCACTTGACAAAAGTTCATTGCTGATTCTACTTTTTCTGATCCCTTTACAATGACTTTAATTTTCCTTCCATCATGATGGCTTTCCTTTTTTTTAATGCACTAGTATCTAAAGACTCTGACTTTTGTTTAAGAACCATGACAGGGCCAAAAGGTTGCCAAACAAAGCAACACAAATGGGACACTTGCACTTTTAACAGTTCAAAATGTCATAACTAAGCCTACTGGGGGATTCCAACTCCCTCACTCATATGCCATGTTACTGCATATCCATTCACTGCATGGTATTAAACTATTTCACCCACATAATCTATAAGTATGATGCTAACAGTGTAAGCAGAAATACTCATCAATTTTTTGAAGTTTTATGTGAGTGAGCATTGTGAACTTGAAACATTGTATGTTGAGGTTGTTGTAATCTGAGGACTGCCTGTATATCAAACTAAAAGGCTTCTGTACAGGCCTGACCAGTCAGTATAAGAAAGCAATCAATGCACAACTAAGATTTCACAACAAAAAACTGATGCTTCTCATCTTTCTCCCTTCCTATCTGTCTGTCCCTATCTGTCCCTCTCTATGTCTCTCTCTTTTTCTGTCTCTGTCACACAAAAAAATCTTCTGCACAAAAAATAAACTGACAAAAAAAGCAGCCAATCAAATGGAAAATGATATTTACAAACAATAGGTAAGGAGTTAATATCCAAAATATATAAGAACTCACAAAGCTCAGTAACAAACAATCTAAATATTGGGAGAGGACCTAAAGAAACACTTTTCTTATGAAAACTAACAAATGGCCAACATATATATAAAAAGATGCCCATCTTACCCTGGCCGGTTGTCTCAGTGGTAGAGCATCGGCCTGGCATGCAGAAGTCCGGGTTTGATTCCCGGCCAGGGCACACAGGAGAAGCACCCATCTGCTTCTCCACCCCTCCCCCTCTCCTTCCTCTCTGTCTCTCTCTTCCCCTTCCACAGCCAAGGCTCCATTGGAGCAAAGTTGGTCCAGGCGCTGAGGATGGCTCCATGGCCTTTGCCTCAGGCACTAGAATGACTCTGATTGCAACAGAGCAACGCCCCAGATGGGCAGAGCATCGCCCCCTGGTGGGCATGCCGGGTGGATCCCAGTCGGGTGCATGCGGGAGTCTGTCTGACTGCCTCCCCATTTCCAACTTCAGAAAATACAAAAAAAAATGCCCATCTTCTCTAGCTATTAGAGAAATGCAAATCAAAACTATAATGAGATACCACCTCACACCTGTTAGACTGGCTATTACCAACAATACAGGTAATAACAAGTGTTACAGAGGCTGTGGAGGAAAAGAAACTCTGATTCACTGCTGGTGGAGATGTAAACTTGTACAGCCATTATGGAAGAAAGTATAGTGGTTCCTCAAAAAATTAAGAACTGCCATATGATCCAGCAATCCTTCTACTGGGTATCTACCCAAAGAACTAAAAAACATTTGTGTGTAAATACATGCACCCCAGTGCTCATTGCAGCATTATTCACAATAGTCAAGACATGGAAACAAACTATATTGCCTTTGATAGATGATTGAATGAGGAAGATATGATACATATATCCCATGGAATACTACTCAGCCATAAGAAATGATTACATATTGCCATATACAACAACATGGATGTACCTTGAGAACATTATACTGAGTGAAATAAGTAAATCTAAGAAAGCTAAAAACTGTATTATTTCACACATAGATGAGTTATAAAACTGAGACTCATGAACATAGATAAAAGGGAATTGATTACCAGGGAAAGGGTGTTTTGGTGGAGGGAGAAAAGCAAAGAGGAGAGAGAAGGCAAGTATATGGTGACAGAAAATGATTTGACTTTGAGTGATGGGTACACAACTTAATCAACAATTCAAATGCTATAGAATTGCTTACCTGATATGCATGTATTCTTATTGATTAATGTCAGTCCTTTATATTTAATTTTTTAAATACAATTAAAAAAATAAAACATATAAAAGAAAATATAATAGGAAGCAAAACTGGAAAAACTATAGGACCAAACCTTAAATGTCTAGAACATACGCCTAATAGTAAAAACCTTCATAATATAAGCACCAGATTGACCAATGAAAATCACTTTCTCATCCATGGAAGTTTTGAAGGAGGTGAAAGAAAAGGTGTAAGTACAATGTTGTAGTTCTCTCCTCAAGATAACTCCCTTGAATGGAAAAAGTAAAAATTTCTCTTTTAAATGTCTTTCTGAGTATCATGAAGTCATAATTTCCCTGACATATATAGGTATTAAATTTTGTCTATCTGACATAGTTAAGTAAACAAAAGTTTTACTGCATTGTACATAATAACTAAATCTTCTATTTTCTATTAACTGTTTTTTTCATAAGGAAAGTATCAGGGATTTATACAACATAATCAACTGTCCAATTGATGTGAGATGTTTACCCAAAATCTATGTATACTTGTTGATCAATGTCACCTTGTTAAATTTAATTTTCTAAATAAAAAAATGCAAACATTTTGGAAAAAGTGTGTCTTTCTGTGACATTACTATTTACTTAGTCATATAACCTAAGAATAATTTATTTGGAGGGAAAGGACACAAAGTAACCATGGCTAACTTAGGCTATGCCTTTATTTTAAGGAGAGAAAGTTGAGTTTATTTTGTCTCCCAACCATCCTATGAAAATTTGCAAATAGCAGTTCAAGCTAGCCTTTTGATCTTCAAGGTTTCATTTGTGCAGGAGATCCTCTCCAAAGTTATCTAATTCAAAAACAATTAGTAATGATAATCTGATAAGACTCCTTGAGAAAAAATTCAGAATACATTAAGTAACCCAGTTAGAAACAGTAAAGTTAGAGGTGCAGAAGCAGAATGAATAAGGGGAAATTGTGCCTGAGTTCTAGAAATGTTCTCTTTGTTTTTTGTTGTTGTTTTGTTAATTTACATCTTAGTATAAAGTTACTGCTGATTGACCAACAGATTCAGCTCATAGCTTTAGTATCTGCTACATTTTTCAAGTGCAGGGCTGGTCTTTTTATTATGAGCAAGAATGCAGTTTTGTTCTACATACTGAGCACATTTTTTATATAAATGTTTCTGAGACTCACTTTAAAATCTGATTCATCCTCCCATTAGCTTTACACTTAAATTTTGTTTTGTTTTGTTTTCTCCGGGTTTATAAGAGGCCTTGAAAATTGCACATTGAGAACATATTTAAAAATCTGCTGAGAGGCAACAGATGGATTCACACAAGGTAAAGTGGTTTTTGTTAGAAAAGCTATATTTTGATGATAGGCATCAGTGGCAATTTGTAGTTTTATATAAAATTTAAACTGACTGGATGTTCAGTGATAAGAATTTAATCAACAATTCTTCTATTTATTTAGATAAAATGCTTTTTGTATATAGTTTTCTCTTGTTTTCTTTTGAACTTAAGAAATAGATTGTGAGTTTCTACAATTAAGTGCTAATACTGTTTTATCTAAGCCTTAATTTTAAGATATGCCATTTAGAAACTGCAATTGCAATGAAAACATATCTCCATGATTTTGGTGTGTGTTTTTTCCTCATTTGTTTATTTTAGTATTGAAAACAACACTGAGTCATTACTGACAACTGTTTATTTCTATGGGATCTCATTGCTTTTATATTAGAAGAAATTATACTGTTAAGCACAGATAAGTCATCTATTTAATTCTTTACCTGTAACATAATGCTAGAAATAGATGGTTGGTTTTAGTATTTGTTAGTTATAAAAAGAAGAGCAAAAAATAACTAATGTGAAGTGATAAATCATTCTGAGGAATCTGCTTACCTACATCTGTTAACTTGTTGACAACAAGGACCATGGCTTCCTCATCACCTACAAGCTTAGTAGCGGGTAAATTATAATCACCAAATACATTTCCCCTGGAAGCATGAATGACTTAACATAATTAAATGCATTTTTCTTCCTTTGCATCTTGTGTTTTTTTAAGCAAGTATTACTTTATTCTGAATCTAAGAAATCTTTAGCCCTCTCACTATCACGTGCTTCTAAGTGCTATCAATAGGCATTTAAAAAATTGATTTAAGATTTAAGAAAAATATCCACCAGGTTCAATCCAGTAGCCTCACTTATAATGTACAATTAGCATGCTGCAGAAATGATACAATGATTTCACCATTGCTTAGGCATTAGTGTCTAAATATATTGATTAAAATTCAGTTGATTCTGTCAGACTTCAGGTTAATTACAAGTTATAGGAGTCAGATGTAGGCTTTTGTATACCAGATCTCTGGACTATTTTATGTAATAACAACTTCTCAAAAATTTTCTCTAGATCTGGGTAAATTTACATCAGGAACTTATAACCTGAAAGGTACTCTTTACCAGTAAAACCATATATAATCTTTGATTTCTGAGGAGTTATACTTTTGTATATTGTGATTTCCAAATGTTCTGTTTCCCTGTTTTCAATTTCATAAAAAAAAAAAAAAACCTCTAAGGCCTAGTTCTTTGATTTTTCAGATAAGCTGTTTTGTTAAGCAACCAAATGTGTTTCCTACAGTAGTGACATGTTTTATACATGAATTTGAAATCCTCAGATATCATCAGGATCCAAATGAACTCTAAGGTTCTAAACTGTGATCACATTGCCCAAATTTCATACAATTTATTCAAGCCAAGAAACAGAATATTTAGAGCAAATCTATCTGCTCTCATTGTCTTGAGCCTAGGCATTTTTGTCACCATCAATTCTACTATATTTCATCTCTGATTCTAAAGACCTAAATGATTTATTTTATATTGTGACATCCTTCCTTAATCCAGTGTTTGCACTGTAGTCCTGAAACTCTTAGCCACTGTTAATAACAATTTTCCCAAGGCCATGTAATTGTCATCCACTGCAGATACAATCTCCTGAAGTGTCTCAAAGTTTTCTGCTAGACCTCTTAAAAGATGATAGACTCTCTACTGGGAGATCCAGATGTCCCTTCTTTCTTCAGTGGTGACTTCTCCAGTTGCCTGTAGCTGTTGCTGAGAAGAGAGAGGTTTTTTGTTGCAAAGTTTAGATCTGAAGTAAATTCTAAAGTGAGGATTCCTTGAGTTGTTACCTACTATTTACCAAGTGTGTAATGTTTGGCACTAGTCAACTAGAGAAGGGAATCTTTTGCAGTTTATACCAGGAAAGATACTCAGAATACCTGGAAATGCTAATTATTAAATATTTTACTTAGAAAGTTAAATTTAATGGGGTGAAATTGATCAATAAGAGTATATAAGTTTTGGGTAGTATTTCTATAACATTCCAACTGTTGATTATTTTGTAACCTGCCAACCAAGATCAAACCACTTTCTATCACCATATATTTGCCTTCTTCTTTTTTTACTCTCTTGCCTGCCACCCCACTCTACTACAACACTCTTCCCCTGGTACCCACTTCATTTTATTCTATGCCCCTGACTGTCAGCTCATATCCCACCTATGTGTGAAGTCATATACTTTTTTAGTTTTTTTTCTGATTTACTTATTTGACTCATTATAATATTCTCAAGGTCCATGCATGCAGTCATAAAAGGCAATATATGATCATTGCTGTGGCTGAGTAGTATTCCATGGCATATATACCCCATCTTCTTATTTAACCCTCCACCTAAAAACACTTTGGGTATTTCCATGTCTTGACTACTGTGAGTAATGTTGTGATGAACTTGAGGAGCACATGTGTCTTTACATACCACTGTTTTCAAGTTATTTGGGTAGATATCCAGTAGAAGAATTGCTGGGTCATATGGTGGTTCTATTCTTAATATTTGAGGAACCATCATAATTTTTTTTCAAAATGGCTGTACCAGTTTACATTCTAATTAGCTCTGAATTAAGGTTTCTTTGTTTCCACAGTGTCTCCAACACTTGTTATTAGCTGTCTTGTTGACAGTAGATGATCAAACAGGTGTGAAGGGATATCTCATTGTACTTTTGATTTGCATTTTTCTAATAGCTAGCAAAGATGAGTTTCTTTTCAAATGTATGTTGGCCATTCATATGTCTTCTTGAAAGACGTGTCCACTCACATCATCTCTTCATTTTTTAATTGGGTTGTTTAATTTTTTGATGCTGAGATTTGTAAATTCTTTATATATTTTGGATATTAATCCCTTGTCAGAGCTGTTAATTGTGACTATCATCTTCCATTTGGCTCGCTGACTTTTTGTTAAGTTGTTAATTTCTTTGGTGGTGCAGAAGCTTTTTAGTTGATATAGTTCCATTCATTTATTGTTGTTTTTACTACCCTTGCCTTTTGGGTCAAATTCGTAAATTGTTCTCTACAGCCAAGGTTCACAAGTTTATCACCTATATTTACATCTATGAAATTTATAGTTTCAGATCTTAAATCTAGGTCTTTGAACTATTGTGAATTAATTTTTGTGTAAAAAGGCAAATTGTAGTCAAGTTTTATGCTTTGATATGGGGCTTTCCAATTTTTCCAGAACCATTTATTGAAGAGGCTTTCTTTTCTCCATTGTGTGTTTTTTTTAATTTTTTGTCAAAAATTATTTGTCCATATATATGTGGTTTTGTTTCTGGACTCCCAAAATTCTGTTTTACTGTTCTATATGTCTATTTTTTCTGCACACACCATGCTGTTTTGATTATCATGGCTCTGCAATATAATTCGACATCAGGTAGTGTGTTATTTCTTATAGAAAAATGGCTGGAAACTAGACTGTTGTCCTGAGACAAGTCCTTGGTGCAGACTTTGGAACACCAAATACTGTGGGGGTAGAATGCTGCCCCTGCAAGCACTGATACGATTGTTTAAAGACAACAGCTGACCCCTACGGCCTTTCCCTACCTACACAAAAGGTATTAGTTAATTACCCTTCTCTGCACCTGAAACCAAGCTCTGCTAATTTGTTTGATGAGAAAAGAGACCAATAAATATGATGAGGCTTCAGAGATATGGGCTCTCAGTCCTAGAGGTTGGGAGTTCCCTATACCCCTATTTTCTGTATGTGTGTCTTGTGTGTTTTTCTTAAGTCCTGCAGTGCCTTCCTTTCATGTATACCCATTGCTGAGCTGCTCATAGTAAGTGGTGCCTAAACACAAAACCGATTGAAAGAAACAGGAACCTGACCAGAACAGGGACTTGTTTGGAACAGTGACACAATTGGAAGAAGGATCACCAGACCAATAAAGTAAGGAAATAATTGCTGGACCCCAAGGATAAATAGAGGCCATAGTTCAATCCATCACAGGAAAGTGGTAAGGACATCCTTGGGTAAAAACAGGGTTACAATGGGGAATGGGGACAGTATTATGAAATGCTGTCCCTATATCTGTCTCTTAAAACAATTGTTGAAGGCTGGCAGGGCTAAATCCAACTAAGTAAAACTTTTAGAATTATTATAAGTAATTAAGAAGCATTGTGCTTGGTTCCCTAATTCAGGAAGTCTAAATTTCCCATGAATGGGAAAAGATAGAAAAATGATTGAAAAAATTATATACTCAAGGTGTTCCATTGCTGGTTACTACCTGGCAAATTTGTACCTTAGTAAAATCTAGTTTAGAACCTTTATAAACTGATGATGAGGAGGAGGATGGAGATGAAGAATTTGAAGAGATTAAATATGCTGAGGCTGAATTTGCTCACCCATGAGTCAATTCCTTTTAAAATACTGAAGGAAATGAAATTAGCCATAAAACAATATGGAACTAGTTTTCCTTTCACTTATGGCCTGATTCAGAGTCTTGCTGAAGGTTCTCACTTAATTTCAGTTGATTGAAACACTTTGGCTTGAACTGTATTTAGTTCTAGAGAATTTCTGCAATTTAAGCCTTGGTGGCACGACCATGTTAAAACTGCAGCTGCACATAATAGACCACATAACATTCCTATTTTATTAAAACAATTGATGGGAAGTGGAGCATGGGCTGGGGTCCCAAATCAACTTTCTATAAATGATCAAGCCATTGCCCAAATTAGCAAATGTTGCTTGTGAGCTTGGGAGAAAATTGAATCTAAGGAACAAGCGGCTGTCTCTTTTCAAAAGGTATTGCAAGGACCAAAAAAGACCTATACTGAATTTGTTGCCCTGCTCCAAGAGGCTATTAAAAAACAAATTACCAATATTGAAGCTGCTGATACTTTACTGAAACTATTAGCATTTGTAAATGCCAACCAAGATTACCAAAAGGCTATAGGCCCAATGAAAGGAAAATCAGACTTAACTGGATACATTAAAATTTGCAAGCTGGGGTAGCAATACTTATATCAGACAAAATGGACTTTAAGACAAAGGCAATGGTAAGAAATAAAGAAGGCCACTACATAATGATAAAGTGAGCAATCCAACAAGAAGATATAACCATTATAAATATTTACGCTCCTATTATAGGAACACATAAATTTGTAAAGCAGACTTTGATGAATATAAAGGGCAAAATCAACAGCAATACTATAATAGTAGAGAATTTCAATACCCCACTAACATCACTAGATAGATCCTCAAGAAAGAAAATTAACAAAGAAACAGCAGACTTAAAGGACACACTAGATCAACTGGATTTAATAGATATCTTCAGAACTTGACACTCTAAAGCAGCAGAATATACATTCTTTTCAAGTTCTCATGGTACATTCTCTAGGATAGACCACATATTAGGGCAAAAAAGTGGGCTCAACAAATTTAAAAAGATGGAAATTATAATAAGCACTTTCTCTGATCCTAATGGCATGAAATTAGAAATCAACCACAATAGAAAAACTCAAAAATTCTCAAACACATGGAAACTAAATAGCAGGTTGTTAAATAATGAATGGATTAAAAATGAGATCAAAGAAGAAATAAAAAAATTCCTAGAAACAAATGATAATGAGCATACAAAAACTCAAAATTTATAGGACACAGCAAAAGCAGTACTGAGAGGGAAGTTCATAGCACTACAGGCACACTTTCAGAAGCTAGAAAAAGCTCAAATAAACAACTTAACCCTGCATCTAAAAGAACTAGAAAAAGAACAGCAAGTGAAGCCCAAATGTAGTAGAAGTAAGGAAATAATAAAGATCAAAGCAGAAATAAATGATATAGAGGCTAAAGAAACAATAGAGAGGATCAATGAAACCAGGAGTTGGTTCTTTGAAAAGGTAAACAAGATTAATGAACCTTTAACTAGACTCACCAAGAATAAAAGTGAGGACTCAAATAAAATTAAAAATGAGATGGAAAAATAATAACTGACACAACAGAAATAAAAATATTGTAAAAAAATATACTATAAAGAACTGTATGTCAAAAAAATAGACAATCTAGATGAAATGGAAAAATTCCTTGAAACATACAATCTTCCAAAAATCAATCTGGAAGAATCAGAAAACCTAAACAGACTGATTATACCAAATAAGATTAAAAGTTATCAAAAAATTCCCAACAAAGAAAAGTTCTGGGTCTGATGGCTTCACAAGTGAATTCTATCAAATATTCAAAGAAGAACTAATTCCCATCCTTCTCAAGCTATTTCAAAGAATTCAAGAGGAAGAAAGACTTCCAAGCTCCTTTTATGAGGCGAGCATAATTCTGATTCCAAAACCAGGCAAAGACAACACAAAAAAAGAAAATTATAGGCCAATATTCTTGATGAATATAGATGCTAAAATCCTCAACAAAATATTAGCAAACTGTATCCAGCAATATATGAAAAAAATCATACACCATGATCAAATGGGATTTATTCTGGGGAAGCAAGGCTGGTACAATATTCACAAATCAATTCATGTGATTCATCACATAAACAAACGAAAGGAGAAAAAACATGATAATTTCAATAGATACAGAAAAAGCATTTGATAAAATCCAGCACCCATTCATGGTCAAAACTCTCAGCAAAGTGAGAATACAGGGAACATACCTCAACATGATAAAGGCCAACATCATACTCAATGGGCAAAAATTAAAAACAACCCCCTTAACATCAGGAACAAGGCAAGGGTGCCCCCTTTCACCACTCTTATTCAACATAGTCCTTGAAGTCCTAGCCACAGCAATCAGAGAAGAAGAAATAAAAGGCATCCAAGCTGGAAAAGAATAAGTAAAACTATCATTATTTGCAGATGATATGATAGTGTATATAGAAAACCCTAAAGTCTCAGTCAAAAAACTACTGGACCAGATAAATGAATTCAGCAAAGTGGCAAGATATATAAAATTAATACTAAGAAATCAGAGGCATTTTTAAACACTGACAGTGAACTGTCTAAAAGAGAAATTAAGGAAATAATACCCTTTACTATTGCAACCAAAAAATAAAGTACCTAGGAGTACCAATGAGATTAAAGACTTGTATTCAGAAAATTAGAAAACATTGATAAAAAAATCAAGGAAGATACAAACAAGTGGAAGCATATACCTTGCTCATGATTAGAGAGAATAAACATCATTAATATGTCTATATTACCCAAAAAAATTTATAAATTTAATGCAATACCAATTAAAATACCAATGACATACTTCAAACATATAGAACACATATTCCAAAAATTTATATGGAACCAAAAAAGAACACGAATAGCCTCAGCAATCTTGAAAAGGAAGAATAAAGCAGGAGGTATCACACTTCCTGATATCAAGTTATACTACAAGGCCATCGTACTCAAAAGAGCCTGGTACTGGCATAAGAATAGGTATATAGATCAATGGAACAGAACAGAGAACCCAGAAATAAACCCACAGCTTTATGGACAACTCATATTTGACAATGAAGGTAAGAGCATACAGTGGAATAACGACAGCGTCTTTAATTAATGGTGTTTGAAAAATTGGACATCTACCTACAAAAAAATGAAATTAGATCCCCAACTTACACCATTCACAAAAATAAACTCAAAATGGATAAAAGACTTAAATGTAAGCTGTGAAACCATAAGCATCTGAGAAGAAAACATAGGCAGTAAGCTCTCAGACATCTCTCGCAGCAATATATTTGGTGAATTATCTCCACAGGCAAGTGAAATAAAGAACAGGAGAAACAAATGGGACTATATCAAACTAAAAAGCTTTTGCACAGCTAAAGACAATAAGAACAGAATAAAAAGACAAACTACACAATGGGAGAACATATTCGATAATACGTCTGATAAGAGGTTAATAACCAAAATTTGTAAAGAACTTGTAAAACTCAACACCAGGAAGACAAATAATCCAATTCAAAAATGGGCAAAAGAAATGAATAGATACTTCTCCAAAGAGGACATACAGATGGCCACTAGGCATATGAAAAAATGCTCAACATCACTAATCATTAGAGAAATACAAATTAAAACCACAATGAGATATCCCCTCACATCAGTCAGAATGGCGCTCATCAACAAAACAACACAGAATAAGTGCTGGTGACGATGTGAAGAAAAGGGAATCCTCCTGCACTGCTGGTGGGAATGCAGACTGGTGAAGCCACTGTGGAAAACAGTATGGAGATTGCTCAGTAAATTAAAAATTGAACTGCTTTTTGACCCAGCTATCCCACTTTTAGGAATATACTTTAAGAACACTGTTCCAAAAGGAGAAATGTACCCCCATGTTTATGGTAGCATTGTTCACAATAATGAAGATCTGGTAACAGCTCAAGTGTCTGTCAGTGGACAAATGGATTAAAAAGCTTTGGTACATATATACTATGGAATACTACTCAGCCATAAGAAATGATGACATCAGATCATTTAAAATAACATGGATGGACCTTGATAACATTATATGGAGTGAAATAAGTAAATCAGAAAAAACTAAGAACTATATGATTCCATACATAGTTGGGACATAAAAATGAGACTCAGAGAAATGGACAAGAATGTGATGGTAACTTGGGAGGAGGGAAGGAGAAGTGGGGGTTGGAGGAGAGGAGGGGCACAAAGAAAACCAGATAGAAGGTGATGGAAGACAATTTGACTTTGGGTGAGGGTTATGCAACATAATCAAACATCAAAATAATCTGGATATGTTTTCTCTGAACATATGTACCCCGATTTATCATTGTCACCCCATTAATATTAAGAAAAAAAATTTGCAAAGTAGTTGGTACTGAGAGAAACAGGGCTACTATGATGGCTGAAGCTATGGAAGAATTGATTAAAGTTCAACTCAAAATTTCCAGGAAAATGCTATAACTATGGCAAGTTAGGACATACTAAAAAGGTTTGTAAAAAAAAAAAAAAAAAAAAAAAAAGAGGCAATAAAATAACTCAGCAAAATGAGGGAATGAGGGAAGAAAGCTTCCCAGAATATTTCCACATTGTAGGAAAGGTAATGATTGGACTAGCTAATGCCATTCTCAATATAAAAATGAAACACCACTTCAGGGAAACTATCAGTGAGGCGTGTTCCCAGCCCCTTTTCCAAAGGGAGCATACCCAGTGCAGCAGAAAGCTTCTGACCTTCCTCTGGAGCAGGCGTCCCCCATCTATGGCCCGCGATCCACATGCGGCCCCCTGAGGCCATTTATCCGCCCCCCCCCCCGGACTTCCGGAAGGGGCACCTCTTTTATTGGTGGTCAGTGAGAGAAGCACTGTATGTGGCAACCCTCCAACTGTCTGAGGGACAGTGAACTGGCCTTCTGTGTAAAAAGTTTGGGGACCCCTGCTCTGATGTAATACTCTGCAGAGTCCTGGAATTATCCCCTGCCACAACAAGTAGTGCAGCAGTAGATGTTACGACCAGAGGGAGTATCCTTTTAACCCCCAGGTAGGACCCTCTAAAGCAGGGGTCCCCAAACTATGGCCCACGGGCCGCATCCGGCCCCCTGAGGCCATTTATCCAGCCCCCGCCGCACACCCGGAAGGGGCACCTCTTTCATTGTTGGTCAGTGAGAGGAGCATAGTTCCCATTGAAATACTGGTCAGTTTGTTGATTTAAATTTACTTGTTCTCACCTGAACAGGCAGTGGCGCAGTGGATAGAGTGTCAGACTGGGATGCGGAGGACCCAGGTTCGAGACCCCGAGGTCGCCAACTTGAGCATGAGCTCATCTGGCTTGAGCAAAAACTCACCAGCTTGGACCCAGTGTCGCTGGCTTTAGCAAGGGGTTACTCAGTCTGCTGAAGGCCCGTAGTCAAGGCACATATGAGAAAGCAATCAATGAGCAACTAAGGTGTCGTTACGAAAAAAACTGATGATTGATGCTTCTCATCTCTCTCCCCGTTCCTATCTGTCTGTCCCTGTCTATCCCTCTGACTCTCTGTCTCTGTAAAAATAAAAATTAAAAAATAAAATAAAAAAAAATTACTTGTTCTCTATTTTAAATATTGTATTCATTCCCATTTTGTTTTTTTACTTTAAAATAAGATATGTGTAGTGTGCATAGGGGTTTGTTCATAGTTTTTTTATAGTCCGGCCCTCCAACGGTCTGATGGACAGTGAACTGGCCCCCTGTGTAAAAAGTTTGGGGACCCCTGCTCTAAAGGTTAAGACTGTTTATGTGTACCACTACTTCCTAATACAGTGGGACTTTTGCTAGAACATGCTAGTTTGACATCAAAAGGAGCCCGAGTTCATACTGGAGTTACTGACAGTGACTATATTGGGGACATTATAGTCCTCAATCCCATGGAAGGCAGATCCTGGAGAAGAGTTTGCTCAATTTTTATTGTTGCCCTTTGTTTCAATTAGATCAAGTCAGGTCTGCAGCTCACAAAAATTTGGGAGCTCTGACAAGCAGGAGTCTTTTTCTTTCTTTTTCTTTTTTTTTATAATTTTATTTTTTTAATGGGGTGACATCAATAAATCAGGATACATATATTCAAAGATAACAAGTCCAGGTTGTCTTGTTGTTCAATTATGTTGCATACCCACCACCCAAAGTCAGATTGTCCTCTGTCACCTTCTATCTTGTTTTCTTTGTGCCCCTCCCCACCCCCTTTCCCTCTCCCATTCCCCCCTCCCCCCCGTAACCACCACACTCTTATCAATGTCTCTTAGTTTCACTATTACGTCCCACCTACGTATGGAATAATACAGTTCCTGTTTTTTTCTGATTTACTTATTTCGCTTTGTATCATGTTATCAAGATCCCACCATTTTGCTGTAAATGTTCCGATGTCATCATTTCTTATGGCTGAGTAGTATTCCATAGTGTATATGTGCCACATCTTTTTTATCCAGTCATCTATTGATGGGCTTTTTGGTTGTTTCCATGTCCTGGCCACTGTGAACAATCCTGCAATAAACATGGGGCTGCATGTGTCTTTACGTATCAATGTTTCTGAGTTTTTGGGATATATACCCAGTAGAGGGATTGCTGGGTCATAAGGTAGTTCTATTTTCAGTTTTTTGAGGAACCACCATACTTTCTTCCATAATGGTTGTACTACTTTACATTCCCACCAACAGTGTATGAGGGTTCCTTTTTCTCCACAGCCTCTCCAACATTTGCTATTACCTGTCTTGCTAATAATAGCTAATCGAACAGGTGTGAGGTGGTATCTCATTGCCGTTTTGATTTGCATTTCTCTAATAGCTAAAGAAGATGAGCATCTTTTCATATATCTGTTGGCCATTTATATTTCTTTCTGGGAGAAGTGTCTATTCATATCCTCTTCCCATTTTTTTATTGGATTGTTTGTTTGTTTGTTGTTGAGTTTTATGATTTCTTTGTATATTTTGGATATTAGGCCCTTATCTGAGTTGTTGTTTGAAAATATCATTTCCCATTTAGTTGGCTTTCTGTTTATTTTGTTATCAGTTTCTCTTGCTGAGCAAAAACTTCTTAGTCTGATGTAGTCCCATTCATTAATTTTTGCCTTCACTTCTCTTGCCTGTGGAGTCAAATTCATAAAATGCTCTTTAAAACCAAGGTCCATGAGTTGAGTACCTATGTCTTCTTCTATGTACTTAATTGTTTCAGGTCTTATGTTTAGATCTTTGATCCATTTTGAGTTAATTTTTGTACAGGGGGAGAGACTGTAGTCCAGTTTCATTCTTTTGCATGTGGCTTTCCAGTTTTCCCAGCACCATTTATTGAAGAGGCTTTCTTTTCTCCATTGTGTGTTGTTGGCCCCTTTATCAAAAATTATTTGACTATATATATGTGGTTTTATTTCTGGACTTTCTATTCTGTTCCATTGGTCTGAGTGTCTATTTTTCTGCCAATACCATGCTGTTTTGATTGTCGTGGCCCTATAATAGAGTTTGAAGTCAGGTATTGTAATGCCCCCAGCTTCATTCTTTTTCTTTAGGATTGCTTTGGCTATTTGGGGTTTTTTATAGTTCCATATAAATCTGATGATTTTTTGCTCTATTTCTTTAAAAAACGTCATTGGAAATTTGATGGGAATTGCATTCAATTTGTATATTGCTTTGGGTAATATAGCCATCTTGATTATATTTATTCTTCCTAGCCAAGAACAAGGTATATTCTTCCATCTCATTATATCTTTTTCGATTTCCCTTAACAATGGTTTATAGTTTTCATTATATAGGTCCTTTACATTCTTTGTTATGTTTATTCCTAAGTATTTTATTTTTTTTGTTGCAATCGTGAAGGGGATTATTCTTTTGAGTTCCTTCTCAGTTGTTTCATTGTTGGCATATAGAAAGGCTATTGACTTCTGTATGTTAATTTTGTATCCTGCGACCTTACTGTATTGGCTTATTGTTTCTAGTAGTCTTTTTGTGGATTCTTTGGGGTTTTCGATGTATAGGATCATATCATCTGCAAAAAGTGATACCTTTACTTCTTCTTTTCCAATATGGATGCCTTTTATTTCTTTGTCTTGTCTGATTGCTCTGGCTAGAACCTCTAGTACCACATTAAATAAGAGTGGAGAGAGTGGAAAACCCTGTCTTGTTCCAAGCAGGGGTCTTTTTAACAGAAAATATTTTAGATGAATGCTCTACTTATGAAATTACTATACAAAATAAAAAACTCACTCATATTTTTTCCCATACTAATCTACTAGTACCCTTAGCTGCAGGCAATGCTACAGCTGACATACTGGTTATGCCACTCTTACAGAGGCAAGTCAGTTTCATGACTTATATTAGTGGTCCCCAACCCCCGGGCCACAGAACGGTAACGGTCCTTGGGCCATTTGGTACTGGTCCGCAGAGAAAGAATAAATAACTTACATTATTTTCATTTTATTTATATTTAAGTCTGAACAATGTTTTATTTTTAAAAAATGACCAGATTCCCTCTGTTAAATCCATCTAAGACTCACTCTTGACGCTTGTCTCAGTCACGTGATACATTTATTCATCCCACCCTAAAGGCTGGTCCGTGAAAATATTTTCTGACATTAAACCGGTCTGTAGCTCGAAAAAGGTTGGGGACCACTGACTTATATGAATGCTACAGGACTCTGTGTTACATTCCAATTGTCTTGGAAACAGGCTAAAGATATTGTATGCATATGTCCTAAATGTCAAATCATTAACAATCCCAATTAACAAAACCTCCTGGGATTAATCCCTGAGGCTTGGAATCATATCACATTTGGTAGATGGATGTGACTCACATTTCATCTTTTGATAAACAATCACATTCTAAAATGTTTATTGGAATGCTAATCACTGCTGTCATGCTTGCTACTTTTGCAGTGGTATCAGGAGTAGCCTTACTTCCATGTATTCAAACTACTGAATTTATTCAAAAATTGCATGAAAATGCTAGTTTAGCATGGGGAAGCTAAATTCACATTGATCAAGAAATCAACACACACCTAGTAGATTTAGAAAATGAGGTGTTGCTGCTTAGGGAAGAACTACTAACTGTAAAGACACAGCTTAAACTTCATTGTGACTGCAATCACACCTCATTTTGTCTAACCCCATACAGTTATAATGAGATTCTTACATCTTGGAATAGTGTCTGACATCATAATCTTAGTTTAGATGTTGCACAGCTTCAAGCTGATGTTTTTAACATGCAAAATGCATAGTTACAACTTTTGTCAGTTTATAACACTGTGCATAGCATTGGTCATAGTCTGAAAATCTTTTAAACGAATGTTACAAAAACAAAAAGGGGGAGATAAAAATCCACCGGTAACTCAATTATAGAAAGCATTGTTTACTCTTAATTTTTTCAATTATACACCTTGTTTGCCCTCCACAGCCACAGATCAACATTACTCTGCTTCTTCCTTATCTTCTGTTTCAGAACATTCACTTATATGGTGGCAGGATCTGATGACCAATCTTTGGACAACAAGACAATTGTTAACCTGGGGATGGGGTTTTGCTTTTATCTCACCCTCTACAGGAGATGACCCACTTTGGGTATCCTCTATAACCTGGAAACCGCAATCATGCAGATGGAGGGACTAACCCTACAGACCACCCATCTCTCAGGACTGATGGAGACAACAGAGATGGCAGCTCTTCCAACCTGGGTGCAGATAAAACATCTGTGCCAAGAAGCAGAGAAACAATTGGAGCAGCCTTTAGTGATGGCTCCTAATGTGACTGTTGCAGTTTTTGCACTTCTTGCAATAGCTTCCTCAGGTGCTCGCAACAAACCCTCTGGCAATTAATACAGAAGGAGGCTGCAAAAACTCTTCATATGGCTATACAAAAACAAAAAGGGGGATATGCAGGAAAATGACTGGAAATTAGACTGTTGTCCTGAGACAAATCTTTGGTGCAAACCTCGCAATACCAAGTACTGTGGGTGCAGAATGCTGCCCCTGCAAGCACTGGTAAGATTGTTTAAAGGAAACAGCTGATCCCCATGAACTTTTGCCTACATACCTGATAGATATTAGTTAATCACCCTTCTCTACACTTGAACCCAAGCTCTGCTAATTTGCCTGATGAGCAGAGACCAATAAATACAATGAGGCTACAGAGATATGGGCTCTCAGTCCTAGAGGCTTGAGAGTTCCCTTACACATATTTCCTGTATGTTGTGTCTTGTGTGTTTTTCTTAAGTCCTGTAGTATCTTCCTTTCATACACATCCATTGCTGAGCTGGTCAAGGCAACCTCTGGCTTTATTCTTTTACCTCAGGGATGCTTTGGTTGTTTGGGTTTTTTTATGGTTCACAGAAACCTGGTATTTTTTTTGTTTTATTTCTTTAAAAAATGGCATTGTGATTTAAATGTGGACTGCACTATATTTGTATATTGCTTTGAGTAATATGACCATTTTAACTATGTTAATCTTTCAATCCATGAACATAAAATTTTTTTTGTTTCATTGTGTCTTTTTCAATTTTTTTTAATAATGCTTTGTAATTTTTAGTATAAAGGTCCTTCACATCCTTTTTTAAGTTTATTCCCAGGTATTTTATTAGTTTGTTGGAATTGTGAAAGGAAATTTATTTTAAGTTTATTTTCTTAAGCTTCATTGTTGGTGTATAAGAAAGCAATATATATTGTATATTGATTTTGTTTCCTGCAACTTTACTATATTGGTTTATTGTTTGTAGTAATTTTTTAGTGGAGTCTCCTTGTCATCTGCAAAAAGTAATACCTTTACTTCTTCTTTTCCAATGAGATGCCTTTTATTTCTCTTGCCTATTTTCTCTGTAAAACTTCCAGAACTATGTTGAATAAGAGTAAAAGGTGTGAGCAGCCTGATCTTATTTCTAATTCTAGATGAAAATAATTCAGTTTTCAACATTTAGTATGATATTAGCTGATGGTTTGACATATATGGCCTTTATTATGTTCAGGTAGTATTCATCTCTTCTGATTTCATTGAGTGTTTTAAACATAAAGGGATCTAATCAAATGCCTTTTCTGTATCTATTGATAGAATCATATGATACTTGTTCTTTGATTTTGTGACAGACAGAGAGAGAGAGAGACAGAGAGAGAGATAGGGACAGAAAGACAGGAAGGGGGAGAGATGAAAAGCATTAATTCTTTATTGTGCCATCTTAGTTGTTCATTGATTGCATTTTCATATGTGCCTCGGCTGGGAGCTATAGCACAGCCAGTGACTCCTCACTCAAGCCAGCGACCTTTGGGTTTGAGCCAGTGACTATGGGGTCATGTCTATGATGCCACACTCAAGCCAGCTACCCTGTGCTCAAGCTGCTGACCCTGCATTCAAGCCAAATGAGACCATGCTCAAGCCAGAGTCCTCAGAGTTTTGAACCTAGGTTTCCTGCATCCCAATCTAATGTTCTATCCACTGTGCCATGACCAGGTCAGGCTGTTTGATTTTTGATGTGGTATATTACACTGGTCAATTTACGTATTAAAGAATCCATGTTCTCCATGTATGAATTCCACTTGATCATGATGTATTATTTTCTTTTTTTAAGCTTTATTTATTTATTTATTTATTTATTTATTATAGATAAAGGAGAGAGAGAGAGAGAGAGAGAGAGAGAGAGAGAGAAGCAGGGAGCAAAAAACATCAACTGACATATGCACCTTAACTAGGAAAGCCCAAGATTTTGAACCAGCAACCTCAGCTTTTTAGGTTGATGCTCCATCCACTGCACTACCATAGGTCAGGTTGTATTATTTTCATAAAGTAATGTTACATTTGATTTGCTAGTATTTTGTTTAAAATTTTTGCAACTCTATTCATTAGAGCTATTGATCTGTAGTTTTTTGTGTGTGTTGTTCTTGCTAGGTTTTGGTATCAGGGCTTTGTTGGCCTCATACAATTTCTTAGTGAGTATGGTTTCTTCTATTTTTTGGAAGACTTTGAGAAGGATAGGCACCAAATCTCCTTGGAATTTTTGTTAGAATTCACTAGTGTAGCCATATGGTCCTGAATTTTATTTTTGGAAAGGTTTTTGATAGTTGTTTTTATTTCCTTTCTGGTTATGGTTCTATTTAGGTTTTTTACTTCTTTGTGACTTTGTCTAGACAAATTGTATGGTTCTAGGAATTTATCCACTTCTACATTGTTGAATTTTGGGGCATATAGTCTGTCATAGTATTGTACTATTATCTTTTGCATATGTATGATGTCTGTTAAAATTCCTTATTTTTCATTTTGGATTTTGCTTATATAAGTCTTCTCCCATTTTCTTTCTTTCTTTTTTATTTTACTGAGAGGAGAGGAGGCAAAGAGACAGATTCCTACATGCTTCCTGACCAGGATCCACCTGGTAAGCCCACTAGCATGTGATATTCTGCCCATCTGGGGTTGTTGCTTCTTTTCAAATTGAGCCATTTTTTAGCTCCTGAGTAGGCTATGGAACCACCCTCAGTGCCTGAGGTCAACTTATTCAAGCCAATTGAGCCATGGCTGTGGGAGGGAAAGAGAGAGAGACAGAGAGGCAGAGGGAAGAAAAGGTGGAGAAGCAAAAGGTCATTTCTCCTGTGTGGCCTGACTGGGAATCAAACCTGAGACATCCATGTGCTGTGCTGACATTCTACCCTGAGCAAGAGGCCAGGGCCTTCCTTTTATTCCTTAGTGAGTCTAGCCTTAGATTTGTGAATTTTACTGTTTTTTTTAAAAGTATCAGCTCTTTGTTATATTTATTTTTTTCTCCAGGGTTTGATCTCTTATTCATTTAGTTCTTTTTTTAATTCTTATTAGTTGCTTTCTTATGCTGACTTTGTGTTGCCATTGCTCTTCTTTTTTTTAGTTCTTCAAGATAATGATGTTAGAGCCTGACTAGGCAGTGGCACAGTGGATAGAGTGTCAGACTGGGATGCAAAAGACCCAAGTTCAAAACCCTCAGTTCTCTGGCTTGAGTGTGAGCTCATCTGGTTTGATCAAGGCTCACCAGCTTGAACCAAGGTTACTGGCTTGAGCAAGGTGTCACTTGCTTTGCTGTAGTCCCCGGTCAAGGCACATATGAGAAAGCAATCAATGAACAAACTAAGGTGCTGCAACAAAGAATTGATGCTTCTCATTTCTCTCCCTTCCTGTCTGTTTGTACCTACCTATTCCTCTCTCTGTATTTCTCTCTTTCTCTGTCACACACACACACACACACACGATGTTAAGTTGTTTACTTGGGAATCTTTTGTTTCTTGATATAAGCTTGTGATGATATAAACTTTACTCTTATTATTGCTTTTTCGGCATCCCAGAGTTTTTTTTTTCTTTTTACTTTTTCTTTTCCAAGTGAGAGAAAAGAAGATAGTGAGGCAGCCTTCTGTATGCGCTCTATGATCCACCCAGCTACTCCATCTGGAGTTGATGCTCAGCCCATCTTGGGCCATACTCGCAACCAAACTATTTTCAGTACCTGAAGCAAAGGCTGCACAAAGCCATCCTCAGCACTTGTGACTGATGCATTCAAACAAATTAAGCCATGGCTTTTGGAGAAAGAGAAAGAGAGAGAGAAGGGGCAGGGGAGGGATGGAGAAGTTGATGGTTGCTTCTCCTGTGTGCCCTGACTAGAAATCAAACAAGGAATATCCACTCACTGGGCTGACAGTCTAATACTGAACCAACTGACCAGAGCCCAGAAGTTTTGATATGTACTGTTGTTGTTCTTGTTTGTCATCACAGATCTTTTGATCTTTGCTTTTAATTCTTCTTCGACCCTGTCATTTTTTAAAGTATGTTGTTTAATCACCACATTTTTTTTTTTTACTTTCTTTTTTACAGTTGAATTCTGGTTTCAAAGCTTTATGGTCAGAGAATATGCTTGGTATAAATTTAATCTTCTTGAACTTGTTGAGGTGAATTTTATGGCCAAACATATGGTTTATCCTTGGAAATGTTTCATGTGCCCTGGAAAGTGTGTGACATCTGATATTCTTAGATAAAATGTTTTATAAATGTTCTTTATGTCCATTTGGTCTAGTGTGTCATTTAGGGCTGATATTCTCATTTTGATTTTCTATTTGGATGATCCATCTAAAGCCATCAATGATGTGTTGAGATCTCTAAGAATGATTATGTTTTCTTTGCTTCTATTTTTAGATCAGTTAGTAGATGTCATATATTTTGGTGCTCCCTGATTCAGTGTATATATGTTTAAAAGTGTTATGTCTTCTTGATATAATGTCCCCTTTATCATGAAATGTACATATTTGTCTCTTGTTATGTTTGTTGTCTTGAAATCAGCATTGTCAGATATTGGTATGGCTACACGTTCTCTTCTTTAGGTATTATTTGCTTGCAGAATCATTTTCTAACCTTTCACTTTGAGTCTGCTTCTTTCCTTGCTGCTTATATGTGTCTCTTGAAGAAAACATTTATTTGAATTTTGATTTTATCTTCTAATCCAGGCATCCCCAAACTATGGCCCGCGGGCCACATGTGGCCCCCTGAGGCCATTTACCTGCCCCCCCCCCCCGCCGCACTTCCAGAAGGGCCACCTCTTTCATTGGTGGTCAGTGAGAGGAACACTGTATTGTGGCGGCCCTCCAACTGTCTGAGGGACAGTGAACTGGCCCCTTGTTTAAAAAGTTTGGGGACCCCTGTAAATCTAGACCTCTTTATTGACTAATTTTTTATTTATATGTTTAGGGTAATTACTGATAATCGAGAATTTTTTGTAGCCATTTTATGGTTTGTTTTCTGGTAGCTCTGTCGGTACTCCACCCTTTTTTGCTCCTATAGATCTTTTTTTTTGAGACATAGAGAGAGATACAGAGAGACAGAAAGAGGGACAGATAGGAACACACAGAAAGGGAAAGAGATGAGAAGCATCAATTTTTCATTGTGATACCTTAGTTGCTCATTGATTGCTTTCTCATATGTGCCTTGACTGGAAAGCTTCAGAAGAGCAAGGGACTCCTTGCACAAGCCAGTGACATTGAGCTTCAATCAAGGAACCTTTGGGCTCAAGCCAGTGACTATCAGGTCATTTCTATGATGCCACACTCAAGTCAGTGTTCTCACATGCAAGCTGCTGTGCCTGTGCTCTAGCTGGATGTGCCTGCACTCAATCTGATGACTTTGAGGTTTTAAACCTGGGTTCTCTGCATCCCAGGCCTATGTTCTATCCACTGCACCACCACCTGGTCAGGCACTCCTGCAGATATTTATTCTATCCCCTTTTATTTTATTGCTCTCACAGATTATCCATATTTTTATTGTAACATAGAGATTTTACTTGTAGTTTTTTGTTGTTGTTATTTGTAGCCAGTAAAATAATACTCTTAGGTATTTACTGCAGTGGGGTTTTTTTGGTGATAAAGTCTATCAGCTTCTGCATGTTTGGAAAGCTTTTATTTCTCATTCATCTTTGAAGGATAACTTGGATAGATATAGTAGTCTTGGCTGGTAATTTTTCTCTTAGTACTTTGAATGTTTGTGTTCATTCTCTTCTGCTTTGTACAATTTATGCTGAGAATTCCCATTACAACCTAATGGGACTTCCTTTATATGTTCTGTTCTTCTTTTCCTCAACTGTCTTAAGGTGTTTTTTTTTTTCTTTATCGTTGATTTTTGAGAATTTTACTACAATGTGCCTTGGAGAATGTTTGTTTTGGTTAAGGTAACTCAGTGTTCTGTTCACTTTTTAGATTTGAGGATATAACTCTTTCCATAGGCTTCAGAAGTTCACATCAATTACTTGTTTGAATGGGATTATATTATTTTCTTCCTCTCTTCTTCTTATATATTCTTTATTATTATATTGCTCTTTCTAATATAGTCAGATAATTACTGTATAGATCTATCTCTTTTTTTTAAATTAGTGAGTCTCTCTCGTGTTCTTTCTGTAACACCTCTAGTTGCCTATCTTTGATGTCACTGATTCTCTTCTCTATCTGGTCTGTTCTATTAGCTAAACATGCTTTGTCAGTTTTCAATTCATATATAGAATTCTTCATCTCTGTTTTGTTCTTTTATCATGTTTCAATATCTTTGGTGAAGTACTCAGTTTGTTCATGACTTTGTTTTTTGAGCTTATTAAATTGCCTATCAGTGTTTCCTTGCATCTCATTGATTATTTTCAGAACTTCAATTTTGAATTCTCTATTTTTTAGCTCCAAGTTTTTCATGTAATTGAGATTGCTTTCTGAGATTTTTAATTTCCTTTCAGAGCTATGTCTCTTTCTTGTGTAGGCATGGTATTCAATTTAATCTTTCTTGATTGAATTTAAGTGTTATTTTAAAGAAATCTAACAAAAAACAACTACAGAAAGAAAAATAAAAATAAAAGTACAATGAAATATAGAAATAAATTTCAAAATATTAAAAATTGTAAAAATCAACAAAGCAAAAATCAAAAATAAAATAAAAAACAAACAAAACACTCAGAAAATAATAAGAATAAAATATTAAAATTAAAAAAATTAAATTAAAAAGAAAAAAGTGATTTCTTTTTTGATAGCTTTTTTTTGTTTTCTTCCAGGAGGTTGGACTGTATTACAAGTTTTAGTTCTGCAAAATTCCTGGGCTGACCTCCACTTAGATGTTGTTGTCGCAATGATATAAACAGGGCTGTAGTGGCAATGATGGGTGTGAAGATTTGTGGGAACTTTTTGGCTTTAGTAGTAGCAATGTCAGGCCTGTGTGTGCTTCTTCCCACACTGCAACAGACATGGGTACCAGATCCAGAACACCTCTGCTTTTTAGGGGAAAGAGTGGCTCTGAATTGCTAACTCTGGGGTATGTCTCTGCCACTCTCTTTACCCCACAAGTTGAGAGAAGTGTAGGATCTGGTAGGCTTCAGGGCCACACTTTGTTTTTCTCTGCCAAAAGAC
Organism: Saccopteryx bilineata; assembly: GCF_036850765.1. Classification (NCBI taxonomy): domain Eukaryota; kingdom Metazoa; phylum Chordata; class Mammalia; order Chiroptera; family Emballonuridae; genus Saccopteryx; species Saccopteryx bilineata. The sequence continues at coordinate 83,185,331 of NC_089502.1, read as the reverse complement.
TCTGGCAACACTGGCTAAATTCCCTCAGTCTTTCTCCACTTTGGTTTAGTATCTTCCTTAATTTCACCACCCCTTTGATCAGAAGAAGACCCCATCACTCCAGGCTTCACCCTTTTCTGGAGCCTCAACAAAAGAAAGAAACCTAGACAGTCTGAGATCCCCTCTTCTCTCAAACCCCAACAGACAAAAACCCAGAATGTTTGGGCCTCTTATTATCCATTTGCCTTCTCAACTCTCCCAACATTTCATCCATTTGTGCATGGATCTTTCAGGCAAAATTCTCAGGCCTTGAAAATATGGAGTTTTCTGTAGAGAGATCAAGGATATCTCCCACACTGACATCATCTCTGGTATCATCTCACAAACCTTAGTTTTGAACCTTACAATTAGACAGACTTCAGCTGCCAAAAGCTGTAATTTTTTTCTCCTTGAAACTTCATATAGTATAGCTCCTATATCTTCAAAATAGAATCAGAATTAAAAAATAAAAGAATTGTCAATATCTGAAGTCAGATTTAACATGAAGTCTTTATAGCCTTCCCTCTATCAATTCCAAGCAATGAGAAAAGTCTGGTTTCCAAAAGGTCATTGGGCAGCCCTTTCCTTGTTATGATTTTGTTTTTGTTTTAAATAACCATCCAGTAGTTTTTAAAATATATCCTCTGCTGTCAGTTGTGTCACAAGAATTTTCATTGTTTATTTTTTTATTTTTTATTTTTTTTCTGAAGCTGGAAACGGGGAGAGACAGTCAGACAGACACCCGCATGCGCCCGACTGGGATCCACCCGGCACGCCCACCAGAGGCGATGCTCTACCCACCAGGGGGCGATGCTCTGCCCCTCCGGGGCGTCGCTCTGCCATGACCAGAGCCACTCTAGTGCCTGGGGCAGAGGCCAAGGAGCCATCACCAGCGCCCGGGCCATCTTTGCTCCAATGGAGCCTTGGCTGCGGGAGGGGAAGAGAGAGACAGAGAGGAAGGAGGGGGGCGGGGTGGAGAAGCAAATGGGCGCTTCTCCTATGTGCCCTGGCCGGGAATCGATCCCAGTCCCTCGCATGCCAGGCCGACGCTCTACCGCTGAGCCAACCAGCTAGGTAGGGCCTTCATTGTTTATTATTCAGAAATGGTGCCTATTCATATTAGTAGAATTTATTCCAGTATTTGTGATCACTTCTGTCAATACTCCAATTATTAAATTTACTTTTGTATTTATTTTTAATCTGTAAAAAGCAGCTAAATGTAACTGGGAATACACAGCTGTTTCCAAGGAAGGACATTCAAGTGGGCTTTTATTTTTAGAAACACTGCTGAATTTTCCCTGGATCTTTCATGCCTACACATTTCTTCTTCCATCATTATTTGAAATGAATAAACCATCTCCCTATCCATCTACTTAAAAAATATTTATTTAGCACCTACTATTTTTCTGACACTATTTTCCCCAGTTTTATTGAAGTATAATTGACATATAACATTGGGTATGTTGAAGATATACCATGTGTTGACTTAAAACACATATGTTGCAAAATGATTACCACCTTATCTATAGCTAACACCATCATGTCACATATAATCACAATATTTCTATTTTTGTGGTGAGAACCTTTAAAATATTACTCCAATCACAAAATTTAATCTGAAGTGAGTTAAAAACTTAAACATTTAAGACCTGATGCTATATAACTACTAGAAGAAAACATAGAAAAAAAAATCATGTTGATGTTGTTCTTGGCAATTTTTTTTTGGATATGACACCAAAAACACAAGCAACAAATGCCAAAAATAACAAATGAGACCACAACAAACTAAAGCTTCTGCACAGCAAAAGACAATATCAACAAAGTGAAAAAGCAATCTATGGAGGAGGAGAAAATATTTGCACCTTTTTCATTTTTAATCTACAACATTCTCACCTGATGACCTTGATCCTTAGTTCACTGAGAAAATAGGAACAATCAAACAAGAAATCTTACATATTCTTCCCTTCAAACTTGTCAAACTATGTACACATGTATCCACATACCCTGCTATCCCCCCAACACAATTAACTTCATGCTGGGATCTAAAGCAAACCTCTTTCAGTGTAATAAACTCCAACTCTTCTTTTCTGTACAAAGACTTTACTGCCATAATTCTTTCTCTTGCATTATCAATTACTTGTCTCTTCATTCCATTGTTCCTATTATGTAAACATGATGGAATGGACCTTTGCTTCAAAAAAAAATTTAAACAAATAATATTCCCCAAATTATCAGCTAACATCTTAAATAATAAAAAGTTGAAAATTTTTTCTCTAAAATCAGGAACAAGAAAAATCTGCCCATTCTTTCCACTCTTATTCAACATAGTGCTTGAAATTCTAGGCAGAGCAATTAGACAAGAGAAAAAAATCAAAGGCATTCATATTGGGAAAGAAAAAGTAAAGGTTTCACTTTTTGCAGAAGATATGATCCTGTACATTGAGAACCCCAAAGACTCCACAAAAAGACTAGTAGAGTCAATAAACTGATACAGAAAGGTTGCAGGATACAAAACTAATAGACAGAAGTTTATTGCCTTCCTATATGCCGACAATAAAACATCAGAAAATAAACTAAAAAAATAATACCTTTCACAGTTGCAACAACAACAACAACAACAAAATACCTAGGAATTAACAAAGAATGTACTGAACCTATATAATAAAAACTACAAAGCATTGTTAAGGGAAATCAAAAAAGATACAATGAAATGGAAAAATATTCCTTGTTCTTGGATAGGAAGAATAAATATAGTTAAAGTGACTATATTACCCAAAGCAATATACAAATTTAATGTAATTTTTATCAAAATTTTAATATTATTTTTAAAGAGATGGAACAAAAGATCACTAGTTTTATATGAAATTATAAAAAACCCCAACAGCCAAAGCAATTCTAAGGAAAAAGAACAAAGCTGGGGGTATTACAATACCTGACTTCAAGTTATAGAGCCACAATAATCAAAAGAGCATGATGTTGGCAGAAAAATAAACTTTCAGACCAATGGAACAGAATAGAGAGCCCAGAAAAAAAATAACATATATATGGTCAAATAATCTTTGATAAAGTAGCCAAAAACACACAATGGAGAAACAAAAACCTCTTTAATAAATGGTGCTGGGAAAACTGGAGAGCAACATGCAAAAGAATGATACTTAACTACAGTTTTTCCCCTTGTACCAAAATTCATTCAAAATGAATCAAAGACCTAAATATAAATATAAAATCAAAGACCTGAAACAATAAATTACATAGAAGAAAACATAGGTACTAAACTCACTCATGGACTTTGGCCACAAAGAGCACTTCATGAATTTGACTCCAAAGGCAAGGGAAGTGAAGGCAAAGATAAATGAATGGGAATACATCAGAGTAAGAAGCTCTTGTGGCCCTGGCCAGTTGGCTCGGTGGTAGAGCGTCGGCCTGGCGTGCGGATGTTTCAGGTTTGATTCCCAGCCAGGGCACACAGGAGAGGCGCCCATCTGCTTCTCCACCCCTCCTCCTCTCCTTCCTCTCTGTTTCTCTCATCCCCTCCTGCAGCCGAGGCTCCATTGGAGCAAAAGATGTCCCAGGTGCTGGGGGTGGCTCCATGGCCTCTGCCTCAGGCGCTAGAATGGCTCTGGTCACAACAGAGTAACGCCCCGGATGGGCAGAGCATCGCCCCCTGGTGGGCATGCCGGGTGGATCCCGGTCGGTTGCATGCAGGAGTCTCTCTCACTGCCTCCCCGTTTCCAGCTTCAGAAAAATAAATAAATAAATAAATAAATAAATAAATAAATAAATAAAATAAATAAAAAAAGAAGCTCTTGCACAGCAAAAGAAACAGACAACAAAACAAACAGACAACCAACTAAATGAGAGATAATATTTTTAAACAACAGCTCAAATGAGGCCTAATATTCAAAATAACTCATAAAACTCAACAACAAACAAGCAAAAATCTAATAAAAATATGGGAAGAAGACATGAATAGACACTTCTCCCAAGAAGAAATACAAATGGTCCATAGATATATGAAAAAATGATCATCTTCACTAGCTATTAGAGAAATGCAAATCAAAACTAAAAAGAGATATCACCTCACACCTATCAGATTATAAACAAAACAGATAAAAAACAAGCGTTGGAGGGGCTGTGGAGAAAAGGAACCCTCATTCACTGTTGATAGGAATGTAAAGTAGTACAATCATGGAAGAAAGTATGGTGGTTCCTCAAAAAATTAAGAACAGAACTACCATATGACTGAGCAATCCCTCTACAGGTATATACCCCCAAAACTCAAAAACATTGGTACATAAAGACACATGCAACCCCATGTTCATCATAGCATTGTTCACAGTGGCCAAGACATGGAAACAACCAAAAAGCCCTTCAATAGAAGATTGGATAAAGAAAATGTGGTACATATATACTATGGAATACTACTCAGCCATAAGAGATGATGACATAGAATCATTTACGACAATGTGGATGGACCTTGATAACATTATACTGAGAGAAATAAGTAAATCAGAAAAAAAACTAAAAACTGTATGATTACATACATAGGTGGGACACAAAATTGAGACTCATGGACATGGATGAGTTCAGTGGTTACCAGGGGGAGGGGAAGGAAGGAAAAGGAGGGGTGGGGTGAGTAGAGGACATAAAGAAAACAAAATAAGGCCCTGGCCCGTTGGCTCAGCGGTAGAGCATCGGCCTGGCGTGCGGGGGACCCGGGTTTGATTCCCGGCCAGGGCACAAAAGGAGAAGTGCCCATTTGCTTCTCCACCCCCACCCCCCTCCTTCCTCTCTGTCTCTCTCTTCCCCTCCCGCAGCCAAGGCTCTATTGGAGCAAAGATGGCCTGGGCGCAGGTGATGGCTCCTTGGCCTCTGCCCCAGGCGCTAGAGTGGCTCTGGTCGTGGCAGAGCGACCCCCCTGAGGGGCAGAGCATCGCCCCCTGGTGGGCAGAGCATTGCCCCTGGTGGGCGTGCCGGGTGGATCCCGGTCGGGCGCATGCGGGAGTCTGTCTGACTGTCTCTCCTCGTTTCCAGCTTCAGAAAAATGCAAAAAATAAAAATAAAATAAAATAAAAAATAAAAGCTGATGGAGGAAAAAAATAAATAAAATGCAGAATTGGTATTTTAAAAAAATATTCTCACAATCTCACATGTTCCTCAAATTATTAAATATTTTTCTATTATTTTTTACATCCAAATGAACTGTTTAATTCTCAGTTTTCTTCTTATTCAACTTCTCAATAGCATTTGGTACAATTGAGCACCCATCCCTTTCAATGCTTTCATTGTTTTCCAAGATACCAATCTCTTGGTTCTTTTAGTGCCACTGTGTCCATTACTTTTCCGGTTTCTTTAATGGTCTTCTTTACTGTCTTCTCTTCCATCTATAAAAATGACTCTGAACTAGAAACCCATTCTCTAGTAATACTAACTCCTCAGATGGTAACATCCATTGTACCTATTCCTCAGAATAAAACAAAATGTTGTGTTATCTTTGAGCCATCTCTTGCACCCTCACATCCAATTCATCAACAAATCCTTTAGCTATTTAAAATATAATTAGAACCTATTTCTGATGTCCTTCACTACTATCATCTTGCCTGAGCCACCATCACGCCAGTTAATTCACGAGCCTGCTGTATTCCCTGATTCTCTTCTTTCTCAATTTGGGATATTCTCCACACAGCATCCACAGTGACCCTTTTAGAACAGTGGTCCCCAACCTTTTCTGGGCCACAGACTAGTTTAATGTCAAAAAATATTTTCATGGACCAGCCTTTAGGTTGGGACAAATAAATGCACAAAATAAAATTATACAACCGGCGTATTATACAACTGTGGTATTTTAAAATATAATTGTTGAACTTAAGATATTTATTGGGCTAAGTTAAAGGAGGAATGAGCATGTCCTCATTATTCAGGTTGTATTTAAATTTGTTATTCTAAGAACGTTTCATGTCTAACATCAATATGTAATATGATAGGTTCAGGCTTGCTACCAATCATGAACCTTAGACAATAAAAATAAACATGAATCCACTGTGTACTCATATGCAACTTTATTAGAAGTGTCCTCTTAACATCGCACCAACAACATAACATGAGTAACATCCTCTATGCCTCCAAACACTTTCCAATTGCTATGGTAACATTTAAACATGCCTTAAAAATAAGATACAACACAAAAACAAATATAAAGTGCATGAAAAATACAACTCACCATTGTTACGAATATTGAAGATTAAGGGTTATTTATTATAATGTTTATATAGAATGAGAGATAGTAGCCTATCTCTCAACAGCCATAAGACTGAATTAGTGGGATCCCTAAGCTTGTTCTCTGCAATGAGATGGTCCCATCTAGGGGTAATGGGAGACAATGACACCCGAAGTGTGTTGCTTATGTCCAGTCTATTCCATAATTTTGTTTTGGTTGCTGTCACTGCAGAAAATCCTTCTTCTCACAAATAGGATGCCGGAAATGGCAACAGGGTTTTTAGTGTTTTGGGGGCATCTCGGACTATTCTGCCATGACTTTAATCCAAAACACAAGCAGAGTTGTAGTCTCGAACATATTTTTAAGGCCGCGGTCATTTGCTATCTCCAGTAGTTGATCCTCTTCTTGCATAGAGATGCTGGATTCACCTGGTTTGTTGATAAATGGATTGTGGATCATTCCTTGGCAATTTGTGGGTCTTTTGTGATTGGGAAGTAGAGTGCAAACTCTTTTAAAAGCAAATAGAGGTGATCGTGCACCAGCTGGGACAATGAAGGTTTGGGCACAGTCTCTCCCCAAATTCCCGCGAATGTTTGAAACATGTCAAATATACCCCTGTTCACGCGTCGTCCCCACAAATCCAGTTTGGCTTTAAATGCAGCTACTTCATCTGCCAACTTGAAGACAGTTTTTATTTCCCCCTGAAGTGACCGATTGAGTTCATTGAGAGGTTAAATATGTTGCACAAGTAAGCGAGTTTTGCGACCCATTCCTCGTCACTGAAATGTACTTCTAGCAGTGACGTTTTTTTCTGAGAGAAATCTCTGCTGCGGCTCTCATAATTCAAATACTCTGGCTAAGGACCTCCCTCGGGATAACCATCTTATTTCTGTGTATAAGAGAAGGTGTCTGTGCTCCGAGATCATTTCCTCACAAAGCTGCTCAAACAGGAGCAAGTGAAGGGCATGTGCTTTGATGTGGTTAATAACTTTAATGACATCATTCAATATGCTGTTAAGTTCCAGTGGTATATTTCAGCTAGCCGGCATTTTCCTGTGAATGACACAATGTGTAGACTCGCATTCAGGTGCAACCTCCTTAATCCGAGTAGTTAAACCAGACATCCTTCCGGTCATGGCAGCAGCTCCATCTGTGCATATGCCGACACAAAAAGATCATTTCAGTTTTCCTGATATATAGTCATCCAGCAATTTAAATAATTCTGCGGCTGTGGTTTTGGTTGGCAATGATAGTGCACATAACATATCCTCATGCACATCCTCTTGATAAAGATAACGCATGTAAACAAGTAGCATTGCCTTGTTGTCAATATCTGTAGATTCATCAACCTGGAGAGTGTACCACAGTGATTTATTAATCCTTTCCAACAATTATGATTCAATGTCCTCTGCTATTTCCTCAATGCGCTGTGTGACGGTGGTAGCTGAAAGAGGCATCTGTGCTATTTTTTTAACCGCAGCCTCTCCTAGAAGTTCACGACAAGTGTCTTTAGTGGCTGGAAGGATCAATTCTTCACCAATGGTGAATGGCTTCTTAGCCTTAGCAATATGAGTAGCCACCAAGTATGATGCTCTCAGTGCACTCGCATTTACTGATGTAGTAGCCACAAGTAATTATTTCTGTCCTTCTTGTTCATGCTTTTTTCTTTTGAAATATTCAGAAGGCTTGTCTTTTAGAGTAGGGTGCTTGGTCTCCAAGTGGCAAAGCAGTTTTGAAGGCTTCATTGCCTCATTACTTAGCCAGTCGCCACATATTATGCAGAGTGGCCTTGGTGCATGAGAATCACCAGTTGCGATAAATCCATACTTCAAGTAGGACTCCTGGTATTGTCTGTTAAATGAAGCCTTCTTTTTCTTCGAGGTCATAGGTTCTTCTTTTGTCTCTTCACTGGCCCTTTTCCACTTCACAAAAAAACTTTCAATGAAATTTTGTTTTTCACTCATTTTGCTAGTTTATGGGTTTAATTTTAAGGGCAACATATCATGTGATCGAGATAAGTGTCAAGAGTGAGTCTTAGATGGATGTAACAGAGGGAATCTGGTCATTTTTAAACAAATAAAACATCGTTCAGGCTTAAATATAAATAAAACGAAAATAATGTAAGTTATTTATTCTTTCTCTGCAGACCGGTACCAAATGGCCCACAGACCAGTACCAGTCTGTGTCCTGGGGGTTGGGGACCACTGTTTTAGAATATATAAAATTATATCCTTTAAACAAAAGTGTACAGTGACTTCCCATCTTACTCAAGAAGCCAATAATCATAGCATATTCTACAGCAGGGGTCCCCAAACTTTTTACACACAGGGCCAGTTCACTGTCCCTCAGACCATTGGAGGGCCGGACTATAAAAAAACTATGAACAAATCCCTATGCACACGGCACATATCTTATTTTAAAGTAAAAAAACAAAATGAGAACAAATACAATATTTAAAATAAATAACAAGTAAATTTAAATCAACAAACTGACCAGTATTTCAATGGGGACTATGCTCCTCTCACTGACCACCAATGAAAGAGGTGCCCCTTCCAGAAGTGCAGCGGGGGCCAGATAAATGGCCTCAGGGGGCCACATGCGGCCCGTGGGCCGTAGTTTGGGGACCCCTATTTTACAAGATCCTGCATAATTATGTTTCTGCTTATCTTTCTCACCTCTTCTGCTCTCTCTTTATCTACTTTACTCTGGTCCAACTACCAGGCTAAGCCTCTTTGTTGTTCCTTCAACATGCCAAGTATACTCCTTCCTCAGGATCTTTACACTCACAGTTTTGTCCACCTGGAAAGCTGTTACCTCAGATTAATGTGGTTTACTTTCTCACTTCATACAGGTATTGCTTAAATGTCACCATGTGTGAGAGTGTATTGCACCCACCTTATAGAAATAATACCCACCAATCACCCTCTATGACCCACCCAATTAAAAAAAATATATTTTACACACCTGTCAACACCTGGCCAATACTACATGTGTTTGTTTCCTGACTATTGTTTACTCCACACCCTAGGAAAAGAGTCAATAAGATTTAAAACTTGGTAATATAACACTGAGGGAAACCAAGATATTGTTTGGTGTAATGCTAGTGGCTGAAGCCAAGAAGGTCCACATTGGATTCTGCAGATGGTAGAGAAACTGCAGAGCCAGAATGCATTGGGCCATTCCCATTTAATAGAGTCTCCCAATGTCAGATGAGCAAACAGGTAGGGGAAAATCTATTTTTCACAGCAGCAGGTAAATAAACAGCAAAAACAGATCTTAACAGTGGCAGCCAGGCAATCCTCAATTTGCCATCTGTGCTGAGGGCAAGCACCCATAGCCTTACATAAACTACAAACATGTGGCACTACCATGTGCTCACACACTAATCAGGCAAACTACAAGCAAGCAAGCCTAACACAGCTGTTTTCCCAACATATGACATACAGTAAGCATTCCATATTAGATATTCACTGAATAAATAAATAAATTTCCACCTTTCATCTGTATCTCTTAACTGCTCTGTCATTTACTCCACTAGAGCCTCAATGTCTTTTTGTGTTTATTTCCTTTGCAAAGGTCTTTTATATGTCTGGCTAATTCTCAGAATTTAGTTCTGTGCTGAAATATCATCACCAAGGAGGTTTTAGCTGAACATCTAATACAAATTATGCCCCATCCAGTGACTCTCTACCACATCATCTAGTTTTATTTGTTTGTAACAATTTTCATAATCTTCAGTCTATGTAATTATTTATTTACTAGTTTATTGTTTTTTTCTCCAGCATATCACCAGCATGTAGGACAGTATCAGCATGTAATTAATACTCAATAATTATTTAATTTAATGTGTTCCAGAAGAATTGATAGTTCTCCATAGTCAACTTCAGCGCTGCTCATCTCAGGAAGTTCATTAATTTGAATCATTTTTATTCTAGATATTTGTTAAAGAGGGGAGCAGTGCTTTGAACTACCAGGACATAGGGAAAACAAATAAGTAAAAACTTTATTTTGATTTACATTTTCTCTTTAAATTTGCTCTGTTCATCTGGTTATTCCCTGGTCCTGACTGAATACTTGTTCTTCCCACAAATTTATGGTTATTTTCAGATATAACTTAATCATACATTGTCTTCTCTTTCTTGGTGGAAGATCGCTTCGTTGTGAGTCATTATAGCAGATGTGGTTGTTATTTTCCATACATTTGTTGAGTTGACCAAAGCAGATTGAGTGAGATACTACTTTAGGGATTGTTTGACATGGTGTCCAGTTCACTGAGAATGTAATAATTATTCTTCTATTAATTCATCAAACACATGTCTACTGAATATTTTACTGTTTTCCTGGCATAAGTTTGAGTTTTATTGGATAATTTCTATCTTACTCTATAAGGCAAACATTTGGAATATAAAATTCCAATATGAAGATGATGCCACTAAATTTTTAAAATTGTAGTAAACTTATTGGGATGACATTGATTAATAAAATTATACAGATTTCAAGTGTACAAATTTATATATGTCCTCTGTATATTTTATTGTGTGTTCACTACCCCAAGTCAAGTCTTTGTTTATTAATGGGTGATGTTACTAATTACTAGCTCTTTAGATTACTGTATCAACCTCAGCAGGGCCATGTTTGTGGATTATCCTGTAGCAGGTAGAGAATATTATGGCTCAGTTTTATGTGACTCATATTCAATTCAATGCACATATATCTAGTCCTGGAAACTTATAGTGACTCATAGCTTCTACTTTCCTCCTTATTTTTTCCTTTCACACTTTAAGTATTCAGAAAGTTTTTAAATAAGTAATTTTTGGAGCTAGTTTATAGGACCCAGTTTGAATCTTAAAAACTTATCATTTTGAAAACCCAAAATGGTGTAAATCTTTTGTTTATTAATCATTTTCTGTCCTTAACCAGGACCACAAACCTTCGCAATATTAAGATTAAAGTGATTTATTTAGCTATTTTTATATATTTATATTCTTATCAAAATAAATTTAATATGCAAGTTTGTAATTTTTTTTTCTGTATTTTTCTGAAGCTGGAAACCGGGAGAGACAGTCAGACAGACTCCTGCATGCGCTGGACTGGGATCCACCCGACACGCCCACCAGGGGCGATGCTCTGCCCCTCTGGGGCGTGGTTCTGCCACGACCAGAGCCACTCCAGCGCCTGGGGCAGAGGCCAAGGAGCCATCCCCAGCGCCCGGGCCATCCCTGCTCCAATGGAGCCTTGGCTGCGGGAGGGGAAGAGAGAGACAGAGAGGAAGGGGGTAGGTGGAGAAGCAAATGGGCGCCTCTCCTTTGTGCCCTGGCCGGGAATCGAACCCGGGTCCCCCCCGCACGCCAGGCTGACGCTCCACCGCTGAGCCAACCGGCCAGGGCCAAGTTTGTAGTTTTTAACACACCCCCAGTTCAGCACCATAAACATTGGTTGCCTACAGTTCTTTAATTTATTTTTTTTACAATTACTATGAAAAGTAAATGAATTAAAAAGACAGTTACATGGCCCTGGCCGGTTGGCTTAGTGGTAGAGCGTGGGCCTGGCGTGCAGAAGTCCTGGGTTCGATTCCCAGCCAGGGCACACAGGAGAAGCGCTCATCTGCTTCTCCATCCCTCCCCCTCTCCTTCCTCTCTGTCTCTCTCTTCCCCTCCCACAGCAAGGCTCCATTGGAGCAAAGATGGGCGGGCGCTGGGGATGACTCCTTGGCCTCTGCCCCAGGCACTAGAGGGCTTTGGTTGCGGCAAAGCAATGCCCTGGAGGGGCAGAGCATCGCCCCCTGGTGGGCAGAGCGTCGCCCCCTGGTGGGAGTGCCAGGTGGATCCCGGTTGGGCGCACGCAGGAGTCTGTTTGACTGTCTCTCCCCGTTTCCAGCTTCAGAAAATACAAAAAAAAAAAAAAAAAAAAGACAGTTACTTCATTCCAAATATACTCTAGTGTACTGCATCTTCCCAGAGGCTTCAAATCAGCCTGTATTGTCTATTAAATGTTAGTATTATTCTGTTTAATGATATTTCTCACACCAGCAGTGCTAAGTGTTCTTTCTTCTGTACATCAATTTTTTCATACTGTCGTTGCTATTGTTCCATGAATTAAATGACTCTGTTTTATATGTGAACAATCTAGGATCATGATAATACCAAACAACAGAAGTTTTATCAGCTGATAAACCATGGGGTAACAAAGTATAGTAGTCACCACTTATTGTAGTTTTGCTTTCTGTGGTTTCAGTAACAAATGGTCAATTTAGAATTCCATTTTAAATTAAAGATAAATTTCAGAAACAAACATGTTGCAAGTTTAATTTTATTTTCATAAAAAATATGTTTTAAATCTTGTCCCACCTTATTCCATTCCACCTGAAACATGAATCATCCCTTTGTATAGTATCTCCATGCTGTATATACTACATGCTCATTAGTGACTTAATAGCCATCTTTTTTTATTTAATTGTCACATTATTGCAATACTTTTGTTTAAATTACCCTTAATTTACTTCATGATGCCCCAAAGCTTAAGAGTAGTGATGCTGGCAAGTCAGACATGCCATGGAAAAGCTATGCATTCATAAAAAGATAGTATATATAAGATCCAGTATTATCCACCATTTCAAGCATCCACCAGGGGTCTTAGAACATATTCTCCACAGGTAAAAGGAAATCATTATATAGCCCATGGACTAATGTCAGCCAACTACTTCTTTTTGTAAGCAAAATTTTATTGGAAAATCCATATTTCTTTACTTATATATCGTCTATGTCTCCTACCTCATGATAACAGAAATGTGAGTAGCCTGCAGAGAGGCCTGTGTCCCACAAAATTTAAAATATTTACTATACAGACTTTTATAACAATGTTTGCCAAAATCTACTCTTAAAGAAAAATTGGGATAATGTCAGAGTAGAGATAGTGTGACAGATACTTCTGATTTCTCCCCTAGAAATTTTAACAAATTGGACTACTGTAATACAGTGAAGCAACCCAAACTGGGCTCACAGTTATACCTGAAAGATCAACACACCAAATGGATTAAAGATGGAAAAGGTTGAGAAGGGAAGCAGAAGATAAAACACACTCAAGTTTGGCTCCCGAAAGAGGAAAAACCTGCAGTGACTGGTTTTTGTTTTTTTGATTTTTTTTTCCTGACAAGACTCCAGAAAGGAGGGAATCTTGGACTGTCTGAATGTTGGTCTGCAAGGGATCTGGAGAGAAAAGAACCCCAGACTGTTTGAGTTTTTCTCTCTCAGGACTATAAAGAGATAAGAAGACCAGAATGACTGGGTCTCCATCTGTTAGAAAGAGCAGTGAGATTGCGGGGCAGAACGGGAAATACTAAATCAAAGTGGTGGCAGACAGAGGGGTCATGGCCAGTGTTTCTCTGGTCTGCTGGCAGTGTTCACTCATTGCAGAGATAGAAATAACCTAAGTATGGCCTCCAAACCTCCCATCTCCTCCCTCTGACATCTTGTGGGGTGCAGAGAGTGGCAGAAACAAAGCTCACAGCTAACTTTCAGAACCACTCTCTCCCCTGAAGAACAGAGGTGCTCTGTGTCTGATCCCCTGGTCTGTTTAGACATGGTGAGGAATGCCTAGAGGCCTGAGATCACCATTGCTAAAGTGTGACTGTAGTCTGCCTACATCATTGTGACAGCAATGTCTCAGCCGAAATCAGCTCAGGAATTTCACAAAGCTAAAAGTTGTACTACAGTGCCAGCTACTGGAAGAAAAAGAATAACTTCTCAAAATGAAATTCATTTTTAAAATTTTCTTTTTTTATCTTCCCTTATAAATTTTATATTCTTTAATTTTATATTTTTATTCTTATTTTTGTGGGTGCTTTGTTTGTTTTTGATTATCTTTTGTGTTTTTCCTTTGTTTTTGTGGGGTTTTTTTATTGGTCATTATTATTAAATTTTTATATTTTTATTATATTTTTCATTTTCACTTTTTAGTTGTTTTTTCTTACACTTTTTTAACAATACTACTTTCAAATGATATCAAGGAAGAAAAAAATTAAATACCATGCTACACAAAACAGAGACGAAGTTCAGAAAAAAACAATAAAAAATCAACAGAAAGGAATCTCAATCACATAGACATCTTGGAGTTAAATAATAGAAAATTCAAGCTTAAGTTCTTAAAAATACTCAAATAGGTGTGAGAAAACACCAATAAGCAACATAATGAGCTCCAGAAACAAAATACTTACCTCACCAAGGATATTGAAACTAAAAAAATTAAAGATGAACAATTCTAACCTGACCAGGCAATGGCACAGTGGATAAAGCGTTGGATTGGGACACGGAGGACCCAGATTCAATACCCCAAGGTCGCTAACTTGAGCGCAGGCTCATCTGGTTTATGCAAGGCTCAACAGGTTGAGCCTAAGGTTGCTGGCTTGAGCAAGGGGTCACTCAGTTTGCTGTAGCTTCCAGTCAAGGAACATTTGAGAAAGCAATGAATTGATAACAACTAAGGTGTCACCATGAAGAACTGATACTTCTCATCTTTCTCTCTTCCTGTTTGCCCATCCCTATCTGTTCCTTTCTCAATCTCTATGTCTCTGTCACACACACAAAAAGAATTCAATATATGAATTGACTAATGAGGTGGTAAATTTAGCTAATAGAACAGGCTTCATAGAGGAGAGAATCAGTGACATTTATGACAATCAGCTAGAGATGCTTTAGGTAGAAGAAGAGAGGGACTCACAACATAAAAAAGAATGGTAGAGGCCCAGGCCGGTTGGCTCAGTGGCAGAGCGTCGGCCTGGTGTGCAGGAATCCCAGGTTTGATTCCTGGCCAGGGCATACAGGAGAGGCACCCATCTGCTTCTCCACCCCTCCCCATCTCCTTCCTCTCTGTCTCTCTCTTCCTCTCCTGCAGCCAAGGCTCCATTGGAGCAAAGATGGCTCGCGCGCTGAGGATGGCTCTGTGGCCTCTGCTTCAGGCGCTAGAATGGCTCTGATTGCGGTACAGCAATGCCCCAAGATGGGCGAGCATCACCCCCTGGTGGGCATGCCGGGTGGATTCTGGTCGGGCACATGCAGGACTCTGACTGCCTCACCATTTCCAACTTCAGAAAAATACAAAAAAAAAAGAGTGACATAGTCTGGGGAATTTAAACAAAGACAAAAACAAAAACAAAAGAATGGTAGAGTTATACAATAATTCTATGATTTCAACCAAATAGCAATATAAGAATGTTTGGTATATCAGAAGAAAAAGAGAAGGAGAAGGGAATGGAGAGCCTATTAAAATAAATAATTGATGAGAACTTTCCAAGGCTATGGAAAGAGTTAAAACCTCAAATCTAAGAAAGCAAAGGGAATGCCAAGTTTCCTCAACCCCAACAAACCTTATCCAAGGCACATTGTAATAAAATTGTCAAAAATCAATGAAAAAAAGAATCCTCAAAGCAGCTGGGGAAAAGAAGAACATAATGTATAAAGGAAGGCCCCTTAAATTATCATTGAATTTCTCAGCAGAAACTGTACAAGCCAGAATAGAGTGGATGCAAACATTCAAAATACTGAAACAGAGGAATTACCAGCCAAGAATACTATATCCATCAAAGTTTTCCTAAAAATATGAAGGGGAAATAAAATGATTTGCAGACATACAGAAACTGAGGAAATTTATCAATAGAAAGTTTCCATTGCAGGAAATAATCAAGGAGGTTATTTAACCAGATAATAAAGAAGAAAAATAATTCAAACTAAAAGTAAAAGCACCAACAGGGTTACAATAAAAACATGGATAACCTGTGACAAAAATAACATGAAAGGGGAGATGATAAAGAGTTATAGTAGCAAAGGAGGATAAAGTGCAGAAGCATTTATGAGACCAAGGACCCTTGTACATATGAAAAATTTTTTCTCAATAACTTAAAAGTAACTGCCCATGAAAATTTACTACTAAAACACATTGCTTAAAAAAAGAAGAAATAGCCTGACCAGACAGTGGCACAGTGGATAGAGCTTCAGACTGGGATACGGAGATCCCAGGTTTGAAACCCCGAAGTCGTTGGCTTGAGTGCAGGCTCATCAGGTTTAAGTAAGGCTCTTCATCTTGAACCTAAGGTTGCCAGCTTGAACAAAGGGTCACTGAGTCTGCTGTAGCCCTCCAGTCAAGGCACATATGAGAAAACAATCAATGAACAACTAAAGTGCCACAACAAAGAACTGATGCTTCTCATCTCTCTCCCTTCCAGTCTGTCTGTCCCTATCTGTCCTTATCTCTGTCTCTCAGTCTCTTTCATAAAACAATAGAAACAAAAGAAAGAAGTATAGCACACCTCAAGAATGGTTCCATGTACATAAATCAGTCAACATAATACACCACATCAAAAAAACAAAGAAAAAAATATTATATGATCTTATCAATAGATGCAGAAAAGGTATTAGATAAGATAAAACATCCCTTTATGATGAAAACACTAAATAAAATGAGTATAGAAGGAAATCACCTCTATATAATAAAAGACATATGACAAACCATTAGCTAATATACTAAATGGTGAAAAACTGAAGACTTTTTCTCTAAAATCAGGAAAAAGACAAGGATGCCTACTCGCTCTATTCTTATTTAACAGAGTACTGGAAGTCATAGACTAGGCAATAAAATAACAGAAAAAAATAAAAAGCATCTGTATTAGGAAAGAAGAAAAGATCACTTTTTGCAGATGACAAAATCCTGTATGTAGAAAACCCCAAAGACTCCACTGAACAACTATTAGAAATAATATACACATACAGTAAAATTGCAGGATATATAAGTCTGTAGCTTTCCTGTGTGCTAAAAATAAAACTTCAGAAAATGAACTCAAAAAACAATTCCTTTTACAATTTTAAACAAAAATATTAAAAACCTAAGAATAAATTTAATAAAGGATGTAAACAACCTATATATTAAAAGTTACTATACATTATTGAAATAAATTGAAATAGAAACAATAAAATAAGAAAATATTCCATGTTCATGGATTGAAAGAATCAACATAGTTGGAAATAATACCCAAAGCAATCTACAAATTCAATGTAATCCTCATTAAAATTTCAGTGACATTTTTAGAAAGAAATAGAACAAAAAATTGCTAAGTGTGTATAAAACCATAAAAAAAACTGTGAATAGCCAAAGCAATCTTAAGAAAAAGAATCAAGCAGGAGGTATCTCACACTACCTGACTTCAAATTATACTAAAGAGCAACAATAATCAATACATAATGACATTGGCGGAAAAACAGACATACAGACCAAAGGAACAGAATTGAGACCCAGAAATAAAACCACATATATATGGACAAATAATCTTTGACACAGGAACCAAAAACACACAATGGAGAAAAGAAAACTTCTTCAATAAATGATGCTGAGAATATTGGATAGCCACATGCAAAAGAGTAAATATTGACTACATCTTATTCCCATGAACAAAAAATAATTTGAAATGAGTCAAAGACATAAATATAAGATCTGAAACAGTAAACTACATAGAAGAAAACATAAGTGCTAAAGTTAAGAATTTTGGGCATACAGAATATTTTATGAATTTCACTCAAAGGCAAGGGTAGTAAAGGCAAAAATAAATGGATGGGACTATATCAAACTAAAGAGCTTCTGCTCAGCAAAGGAAACTAACAACAAAACAAAAAAACAGCCAACCAAATGGGTAATAATATTTGCAAAGAACAGCTCTGATAATGGGTTAATATTCAAAATATATAAAGGATTCACAAATTTCAGCAACAAATAAGCAAAAAATCAAATTAAAAATGGGAAGATGACACGAACAGACACTTCTCCTAAGAGAAAATACAAATAGCCAACAAATATATGAAAAGATGCTCATCTTCACTAGCTATTAGAGAAATGCAACTTAAAATTACGAGATACCACCTAACACTGGTTACATTGGTTATTATCAACAAGACAGGTAATAACAAGAGTTGGAGATGTTGTGGAGAAAAAAAACCCTCACTCACTGCTGATGAGAATGTAAACTTGTACAGCCATTTTGGAAGAAAGCATGATGATTCTTCAAAACATTAAGAGTAGAACTACCATATGACCCAGAAATTCCTGTACTTGGTATCTACTCAAAATGATAGAAAACATTGGTACATAAAACACATGCATCCACATGTTCCTCGCAGTGTTATTCACAATGGCTGAGATATGGAAACAACCAAAGTGTTATTTTTTAGAAGACTGCATAAAAAAGATGTGGTACATATGCATTATGTAATACCACTCAGTCATAAGAAATGATGATATATTGCCATTTATGACAACATGGATAGACCTTGAGAACAGTATACAAAGTAAAATAAGTAAATGAGAAAAAGCTAAGACCTATATGATTTCACACATAGGACAGAGATTAAAAATAAAGATTTAGTGGGGGAGGAGTTAGGGGGGAGGGGGAAGTAAAGAGGGACAAGTATGTGGTAACAATGAGTGATTTGACTTTTGGTGATTGTTACACACACAATCAACAGTTCAAATGCTATAAAGATGTTTACCTGAAGCCTATATACTCTTATTGATCAATGGCACTTCATTATATTTAATTCTCTAAATAAAAATAAAAATAAATAAAAAAACAGAATCAATCTCATTAAACCAAATATTTAAATTCTAATTTTCCTCCACCCTAATAATTGGCTTGGAATGTGCTGGAGTCCATCTATCTGTGCTAGTTCCCACTTGTGTCTGCTTTCATGCTGTAAATATGAATTTCCAATGATTTGCAGCTGTTATTGATGCACTTTCTTGATTCAGTGCCTCAATTGGAAAAACATCAACTTTTCAGCACAAACACAGAAAGTTTTACAAATGTGATTTTCTGATGAAGTAATGGCAGAAACTTCCAAGCTTGTTATAGCAGTGGTAAAGTCCATCATGCTCAGTAGAATAATGATAGTCAATGACAGGGAATTGTTGTCCTCAGCAGAGAGGTAAGAAAGGTGAAACCACTATAATTGGTCGAGACACAATTTTCAAGTGTTAGCACCAAAAGGACAGATAGATTTCAAATCATATCGACTGATTCCTAGAGGTGCCTAGGTAAACTAGAGTACTGGTTCTCACTTTTTGCTGTCCATTAGAATCTCATAGTAGGTTCTAAAAAATACTGATGTCCAAACTCTTCCCCATACAAATTAAATCATCTCTCCCTTTGGGCTCTGGTATTATTTTTTTAAAGACCAAATTTTAACTTGTTTTATTTAAAAAGTAGTTGAAATTGATTACAGCCCCTAAATGTCATTTTCCACTTTTTACAGTGGTATCATTTTTGCAAACTCTAATGGTGACATCAGTTTTCAAAAGAAAAAAAAAAGAAATCTGATTTAAAATGTCATAATTTCATTGTATTTTTTGCTTTTTGAATTTTTCCCCCTTTGGGCTATTTCAGCATCATCTTAAATGGTTTTCTCTCTCTTATGCTCTGTCCATGAAACATACAAGCAAGAAACATTTTTTAAGTTTTTATTTATATTATATTAATCCCAATGAATATGTTCAAATGCTTTGTAAATTGTCATGGAAATCTATATATCTTAGGCTATAAAGCAGGCCTAACATCAACTGAGCACTTATTATGTGTTCACTGTGGCACTAGAGATTTAACATACTTTTTTATTATTTAATCCTTACAAAATCTCAGTTAGATGGGTTGTACTTGTCTGTTTTACAACAAGAAACCCAAAGCAAAGGAAATTTAGTGGCATACCTCAAGTTTGTCTAACTAAATAATAACAATATCAGGGTATGAGCTCATGAATATCTGACTACAAAGTACATATCATGCTACTAATCTACTGTGCTGCTTTAGACCTTTCTATTTAGATCATTACTGCCCTCTTTGCCAGAATCACTTACTTCACCCTCTACTTTCAAACCCAGATTTTTTTTCATAAAATGATTTAGTTATATTTTTAAAATACAAGTATTAAACACCAGAACCATTAAGGTTCAGCATCATTGAATATCCTCTTTATTGATCTTATCATCCTTGTCTATATTATAGTATAAAATAAAATAAATCTAGGAAGGAAGAAAGGAAGGAAGGAAGGAAGGAAGGAAGGAAGGAAGGAAGGAAGGAAGGAAGGAAGGAAGGAAGGAAGAACAGACAAGAGGGAGGGAAGAAGGGAATGGAAATAGCAGGAAAAGGGCTTTCTTTTTACTAAATATATACCAGTGGCAAATAAACTTGATATTTTAAGATGAGTTTACCTAACTGTAAAATTATATCAGTAATACTTGCCTTGCTTAACCTACATAGATACTGTGAATATAAAATAAAACAATAAACTGCAACTTTTCCATTTACATATGCTCATGGTGCTTTTCTTAGCTACTCCTAATTCTTTTATTTAGCCAATATTTGCTGAGCTCCTCAGAGCCATGCTTTACTTCAGGTTCTGGTAATATAGAACTCAAAGAGTTCATGATAAAATGGTGAATACCAATACAGGTAGAGAAATATTTAATGTGGGATAGTGATTGGATTATGCTCAAGGTGGTCTAGGTACACCTGATTCAACTTGTGTGAGTTTGGGATAAAAATTGGCTTTATGGAGGATGTGGCACCTGAGCTAACATCTAAAGAATCAATAAAGAATGATAAAATGGTGAATACCAATACAGGTAGAGAAATATTTAATGTGGGATAGTGATTGGATTATGCCCAAGGTGGTCTAGGTACACCTGATTCAACTTGTGTGAGTTTGGGATAAAAATTGGCTTTATGGAGGATGTGGCACCTGAGCTAACATCTAAAGAATCAATAAAGTACGATACAACATGCAGTATGAGTTATATGATATGACTATTCCAGCAGAAGGAAATGCAGAACCAAACCAGCAGGAAGCTTGAGAATGTATAGCTCATTTAGAAATTTTAAGTTGCTCTGTTGGGCACATGGAAAAGTTGGAGAGAGGGTGGTTTCAAGAGCAGTAACCCTATATCCCTAATGTCTGCTTAGAATATAAATAGAAAATGTTAATTAATAGCTAGATGGAAAATACATTTTTATTTAAATAAAGTTCAGCTTTGTTTATTAAATCAGCCTGATAATTTGTAAACAATAGACATGTTATCTGTTTCTAATATTATTTTTTCCTTTTAAATCATTATTTAGATTTTATGCTTAAACTAAAAAAAGTACTGAACTCAAATAAAAATGGCAAGTAATAAGAATTCTGGATTTCTGAGAAATAGAAAATATCTACTAAGTGACAAGACAGACAGCATTGATAAATGGAAGAAAACTGTTCTTTGTCATTGGTGTATTGCACCCACATTCAAAGCATATTTTTTAAGTGAAAGGAAGGGAGAGAAAGAGACAAACAGCAGCATGTGCCCTGGCAGGGATGCTCTGCCCATTGGGGGCCACTCTGGCAACCTAGCTATTTTTAGCACCTGAAGTGGAGGCTTTGGAGCTATCCTAATCAACCAGACTGATGCAATCAAACCATTCAAGCCATAGCTATGAGATGAGAAGAGAGATAAAGAGAGAGAAAGAAGGGGAAGGAGAAGGGGCAGAGAAGCAGATGATCACTTCTCTTGTGTGCCCCTACTGGATATTAAACCCGGGATATCCACATGCAAGGCTGATGTTCTACCACAGAGCCAACTGTCCAGGGCCAGAAGCATAAATTATTTTAACCAAGTAATATTACATTTCATTGAGGGACTTAGGATAGTAAAGCAGGGGAGGTAGATAGGTGACATAGATAAATGACTGGTAAGAAATAAATATAATTTATCAAAAAATTAGACAATATAAATGGTCATTATTGTTGTCCTATTTTTTTAAAGATGCATGTTTTCTTTTTATCAGAATGAGAAAAATTTACATGAGATATTTGGGATTTATTTGAGGTTCTAACTCACAATGAAATAGCAAAATGTTTAAAAAATGCTTTTTTTTAAAAGCTCAGAAGTGGCAATGCTACAGAACTGCAAGAGGCTAGAAGTCAGCAATAGGCTAGTATTCAGCCAGCAGAAGGAACTCAATCTGACAAAAATTTCAAGTTTTAATACTGTGAAGAGTTTAACAGTGTAAATTTTTTTATTTAAGAAAGTGACTTTGTATATGATTTTGTGTCTTCTAAATTTTTTTGAATTCTTTTAAAATATAGATCTTTTCAGTTTATCTTTTCTTGAAAGGATAAAAGAAAAATATCTTAGCAAAATGTGGGTAGCTATTATTGATATTTATACACATCCATAGATTTATGGATATTTAATAACTGAGGTAATAGTTCTAGCTTTAACAAATTTTGATTCTTTCTTATCTTTAAGATAATTGAAAACAAGAAAAGAGCTTCATCTTTGGTAAAATATGGAAACTACTGTAGAGGTATATATAGTTCTATACCTCAGAAGATATAAAGAGGAGTTGCCAACAGCAGCAAAATTTAAACCAGGATAAAGGAAAATGCCAAGAAATAGCAAAGATTTGCTGCTGCTGTTATTGGGCAAAGCCAGCTGACCATTATCTTCTCTAAAATAGGTAGTGCACCCTGAAGGTAAAAAATTGTCAAGGATCTCCTTCTAATGGTGAAGGTGTAAAAATAATAATAGCTATTTAATGATAGATATGGAGAATAAACTAAGGTGATCTAATTTCTCATAATTGGTATGTCCAAAAAAGAGAACAAAAGATAAAATTTCAAGGTCATAAATTAGGAAAAAACTTCAATGAAAGATTCAATTATAGATGAAGTGGCTCCTCCAGGAATATTATTATACAACAATGATTACAATCATAGTGGAAAGTAATAAGAATAATAGCACCAAGTATTTGTTAGTGTGAAAAAAAGTATACTCTAATTTTCTATTATTAGGAATAAAAGTTTGTGGCTATTACTTAACAATGGCCCCACCTCTAAATATCTTCACTTTTGATTTAGAACATCAACATAGACTTTATTTTTTGAGAAAAAGAGAGATGGAGAGAGAGTGGAGAAAGATGAGAAGCAGAAACTTGTAGTTTCTTAACTTTAGTTGTTCATTAATTGCTTCTCATATGTGACCTGACTGGGGCCTAAGGCTGAACCACTGAACTATTGTACAAACCGGAAACTTTGGGGTTCAAACCAGTGACCTCAGGACCATGTCTATGATCCCTGTGCTCAAGCCAGTGACTCCATGCTTAAGCTGGTAAGCCCACATGCAGTCAACTGCTCAAACCGGAAACCTCAGAACTTTGAAACAGGGAGCTCAGCATTCTGGGCTGATAATTTATCCACTGCACCACCACTGATCAGACTCAACATAGATATTTTAGAAAGAAACACAAACATTTAGCCCATAACAATATCTAATGTTAGTGGTTAGATAGGTAAGATATCTGTTATTTGACATTAAAAAGCTGCTAAGATCATACTTCTGCAATCTAATACAACAGCAAAATTATAGTCCAGAAAGAAAACCAGAAGTTTAGTTGTGAAGTCACTCAGCTATGAAAAGGAAAAGATTAAAAACTCTGATAATAGTGATAATGGATTTGAAACAGCCATTTTCACCACTCATGGTAATGATAATAAAAGCCTTCTTGATATCTGTTGAGATTGGAATAACATATTGAAGAGCATCATTGCCCAAGATGACAAGTTATACCTTAACAGAAACTACCTTTCTGTATGTTCTTAAAATTTCTTCATAGCTTTTCTTTGTTGATAATTAACTAGCTATCTCTAAATTATTTTTGTTGACAAAAGTAGATTATGTGGAACTTATAGTTCTATTAGTTAGGATGCAATAAGTAAAGGAGAAGGTTCATTTGACAATTTCTCTTTTCAGACCATTAGTTGTACAAGTGCCTTACACCTCATTTTATCATTAAAAAAAAAAACAGAAAAAAACATGAATCACTTATGTGCTAAGAGGTTGTGCTAGATGTTAAGAAGAAAGAGAGAGAGAGAGAGAGAAAAAAAAAAAACAAAACCCGGCACTAGTTGTAAGCTGCTTGAAAGCCCTGGCTCTAGGGAAACACTCTATAGCTATACAATGCTTACAAAATATCTGTTGAAGTGTATTCAGTTGAGGCAATTATTGTAGAAAGATCATTGCTTATAGATAAGAAAGGGATCATGTAGCTCAGTTTCTTCATTTATAAAATGATGAAGTAGCCCTGGCCGGTTGGCTCAGCGGTAGAGCGTCGGCCTAGCGTGCGGAGGACCCGGGTTCGATTCCCGGCCAGGGCACACAGGAGAAGCGCCCATTTGCTTCTCCACCCCTCCCCCGCGCTTTCCCTCTCTGTCTCTCTCTTCCCCTCCCGCAGCCAAGGCTCCATTGGAGCAAAGATGGCCCGGGCGCTGGGGATGGCTCTGTGGCCTCTGCCCCAGGCGCTAGAGTGGCTCTGGTCGCAACATGGCGACGCCCAGGATGGGCAGAGCAACGCCCCCTGGTGGGCAGAGCGTCGCCCCATGGTGGGCGTGCCGGGTGGATCCCGGTCGGGCGCATGCGGGAGTCTGTCTGACTGTCTCTCCCTGTTTCCAGCTTCAGAAAAATGAAAAAAAAAATGATGAAGTAAAAATAGATTATCTTTAATGCTTTAAGGGAATTAAGGTCATGCAAGAGGTAAATTACCTTTTTTCTTTAGCAATATCCAAGGATAAAAGGAATAAGGTGGACATAATATCTTATCCTTTATGATCTTGATTTTTCTGATTGCTTTATCCACTTTTAATAATATAGCCATGACAATTTGTTCAACAACTGTTTGTCCCATGAACTAAAAGAGAAGGCTGATTAAGGAATTAAGAAATTTATAAAATCAACAAGGCCTATCTCAGAATCTATAGAATCCACTAAACTTTATATATTTTAATGATTCTAGTTTAATCACAGCACAGTTATCACAGGCTAAAGAAAATTCTTGTATTCAAGAGATCATATCCAACTCCAAATCTTTAGGGCGAGGCATACCTGCTAAAAATTAAGAGACAAGCAATCTAATAGGGAAAAATGTATAATAAAATACAAATAACTAATAGAATTCTGTATATTTTTAAGTTGAATTTATTAGGGTGACACTAGTTACATAATCATACAGATTTCAAGTTCCCAAGGCCACAATACATCTCTTTACATTATACTGCCTGTTCACTAGCCCTTCAAGTCAAGTCTTCCTGCATAACCAATTATCACCCCCAATAGCCTCCTCCATCTCACCAACTGAGGGCAGTTACAAAATTGTTGTCTTTAAAAAAACAAAACAAAACAAAAAAAACCTGTTATCTTTGTCCCCAAGTATTTTTCTGCCCTTTTTTACTTTATTTATATTTTGTTCTATCACTCCATTTCTCTTGTCCACTCCCCCAAAACCTGTAAGCCTACCCTCTATGTATAAATACTTTTTCTCAAATTTTATTTTTTTAACTTTATTATTTTTATTAATTATAATTTAATCTTTTAACACAAATTTAATTGTCCCACTTAATACAACTCCCTTACCCCTACACCCTTATCCTCCATTATCACCTATTTTTCCCCCTTCCCCTAAATGCCCCCTTCCCACTGGGATTTTTGATCCTATTATCTGTATCTATATATTATGTATATATTTATATAATTCCACTAATTTCTTCACTTTCTCTGATCCCATCCCTTCAACCAACTTCACTATGACTGCTGTACCTTTGCTCTCTGTGACCCTGCCTCTGCCTCTATTCCATTCCTCATTTCATTTTGTTAATTTGATTCCACATATAAGTAAGATCATACAATATTTGTCTTTCTCTACCTGGTTTATTGCACTTAGCATAATAATCTCCAAGTCGATCCATGTCATCACAAAAGGTAAGATTTCCTAATTTTTCACAGCTGTATAGCATTCCACTGTATATATGTACTACAGCTTTGTAATCCACTCATCTACTGGTGGACACTTGGGCTGTTTCCAGATCTAGGCTATTGTAAACAATGTTGCAATAAACATGGAAATGCATATCTTCTATTGAACCAGTGATGTGGGATTCTTAGGATATATTCCTAAGAGTGGGATAGCTGGGTCAAAAGGCAGCTTCATTTTTAAATTATTTTAGGAAACTCCATACTGTTTTTCATAGTGGCAGCACAAGTCTGCATTCCCAACATCAGTGCAGGAGGGTTCCCTTTTCTCCACATCCTCGCCAGCACTTAGTCTGTGTTAAGGAGCGTCATTCTGACAGGTGTGAGGTGGTATCTCATTGTGGTTTTAATTTTCATTTCTCTGATGATTAGTGACATTGACCATTTTTACATATGCTTTTTGGCCATTTGTATGTCCTCTTTGGAGAAGTGTCTATTCAGTTCTTTTGCCCATTTATTAATTGGGTTGTTTACATTCCTGGTGCTGAGATTTGGAAGTTCTTTATAAATTTTGGTTACTAACCCCATATCAGACATATTGGCGAATATGTTCTCCCATTGTATGGGTTGTCTTTTATTTTGTTCATGGTGTCTTTTGCTGTGCAAAAGCTTTTTAGCATGATAAAGTCCCATTTGTTTATTTTGTCCTTTATTTCACTTGACCATGGAGATAAATCAGCAGAAATACTGCTATGAGAGATATTGGAGAGTTTACTGTCTACATTTTCTTCCAAGGTGTTTATAATTTCATGACTTACATTTAAGTCTCTTATCCATTTTGAGTTTATTTTTGTAAATGGTGTAAGTTGGTGGTCTAGTTTCATTTTTTTGCATGTATGTGTCCAGTTTTCCAAACACCATTTATTAAAGAGATTTTCTTTACTCCACTGTATATGTATATCTTTTACATCCTTTGTCAAATATCAACTGACCATAAATGTATGGGTTTATTTCTGGGTTCTTTGTTCTGTTCCATTGATCTGTATGCCTGTTCTTATGCCAGTACCAAACTGTTTTGATTACTATGGCCTTGTAGTAGAAAGTGTGATACTTCCCACTACTCTTTGTTTTTAAGATTGCTGATTCTGGCCCTGGCTGGTTGGCTCAGTGGTAGAGCATCAGCCTGGCGTGCAGAGGTCCTGGGTTCGATTCCCAGCCAGGGCACACAGGAGAGGCGCCCATCTGCCTCTCCACCCCTCCCCCTCTCCTTCCTCTCTGTCTCTCTCTTCCCCTCCCGCAGCAAGGCTCCATTGGAGCAAAGATGGCCCCAGGCGCTGGGGATGGCTCCTTGGCCTCTGCCCCAGGCGCTAGAGTGGCTCTGGTCGCGGCAGAGCGACACTCCAGAGGGGCAGAGCATCGCCCCCTGGTGGACAGAGTGTCGCCCCTGGTGGGCATGCCGGGTGGATCCCAGTCGGGCGCATGCGGGAGTCTGTCTGACTGTCTCTCCCCGTTTCCAGCTTCAGAAAAATACAAAAAAAAAAAAAAAAAAAAAAAGATTGCTGATTCTATTTGTGTTCTTTTTGGTTCCATATAAATTTTTGGAATATTTGTTCTATATTTTTAAAGAATGTCATTGGTATTTGAATAAGAATTGCATTGAATGTATAGATTGGTTTGGTTTGGTTAATATAGACATTTTAATGATATATATTCTTCCTATCCATGAGCAAGGGATATGCTTCCACTTGTTTATATCTTTCTTGATTTCTTTCTTCAATATCTTATTATTTTCTGAGTACAAGTCTTTAACCTCTTTGTTTAATTTTACTCCTAGGAACTTTTTTTTGTTTTTGTTTTTTTGTTGAAGTAGTAAAGAAAATTATTTTTTTATTTTATTTTTCAGATAGTTTATTGTTGGTGTATAAAAATGCCACTGATTTCTGAATATTAATTTTATATCCTTCCACCTTGCAAAATACATTTATCAGGTCTAGTAGTTTATTGACTGAGACTTTAGGATTTTCTATGTAGAGTATCATGTCATCAGAAAATAATGATAGTTTTACTTCTTTTTTCCAATTTAGATGCCTTTTATTTTTCTTCTTGTCTGATTGCTGTGGCTAGGACTTCTAAAACTATGTTGAATAAGAGTATTGAAAGGAGGAACACCTGCCTTGTTCCTGGTCTTTAAAAGTATTGTTTTTAATTTTTATCCATTGAGTATGATGTTGGCTGTTGGTCTGTCATAGATGGCCTTTGTTATGTTGAGTTACTTCCCTGTGTTCTGTTTGCTGAGAGTTTTGATCATAAATGGGTGCTAGATTTTATCAAATGTTATTTCTGCATCTATTGATATAATCATGTGGTTTTTATCCTTCTTTTTCTTATATGTGGAATCACATTGATTGATTTGTGAATACTGTGCCAGCCTTGCCTTCCTAAAATAAATCCCACTTAATCATGATGTGTGTTTTTAAATATATGCCTAGATCTGGTTTACTAATATTGTGTTTAGAAATTTTTTATCTATGTTCATCATGGATATTTTTTATCTATGTTCATCATGGATATAGTTATCTTTTTTTGTAGTGTCTTTTCTTGGTTTTCAAATGAGCATAATGCTTGCCTCATAAAAGGAGCTTGGAAGTCTGCCCTCGTCTTGAATTTTTTGAAATAGCTCCAGAAGGACAGGTGTTAGTTCTTCTTTTAACATTTGGAAAAATTTGCCTGTGAAGTCATCTGACCCAGGACTTTTGTTTGTTGTGAGTTTTTGGTAACTATTTCAATTTCATTTGTTGTAATCAGTCTGTTTAGGTTTTCTGATTCTTACAAATTGAATCTTGGAAATTGTATGTTTTTAGGAATTTATCCATTTCACCTAGGTTTTCCAATTTTTTGGCATATGAATGTTTATAGTATCTTCTTACAATCCTTTGGATTTCTGAGATGTTGGTTGTTACTTCTTTTTCATTTCTAATTTTATTTATTTGAGTCTTCTCACTTTTTTTCTTGATGAGTCTGGTTAAAGGTTTGTCAATTTTGTTTATGTTTTCAAAGAACCAGCTGCTGATTTTGTTAATCTTTTCAATGTTTTATAAGTCTCCATGTCATTTATTTCTGCTCTGATATTTATTATTTCTTTCCTCCTACTTCCTCTGGGCTTTACTTGTTTTTGTTTCCTGTTTCTTTCAGATGCATGGTTAGATTGTTTACTTGAGCTTTTTCCTTCTTCTTAAGGTATTCCTATAATGCTATGAGCTTCCCTCTCAGAACTGCTTTTGCTGTGTCCCATAAATTTTGAGATGTATGTTCATTTTCATTTGTTTCAAAATAATTTTTTATTTCTTCCTTGATTTCATTGTTAACCCGTTCATTATTTAATAACATACTATTTAGCTTCCATTTTTCATTATTTTTTATTGTGTTTGATTTCTGGTTTCAATCCATTGTGATCAGAGAAGATGCTTGATATGATTTCAATATTCTTAAATGTATTGAGACTTGTTTCATGTCCTAACATGTGGCTATCCTAGAGAATGTACCACGAGCACTTGAGAAGAATGTATATTCTCCTGCCTTGGGTGAAAGGTTCTGAAAATATCTGTTAAATCCTGTTGATCTAGTGTGTCATTTAAGGTCACTGTTTTTTTTTTTTTTTTTTTTTGTCAATTTTTTGTCTGGAGGATCTATTCATTGATTTAAGTGTGGTATTAAAATCCTCTACAATTATAGTATTGCTGATTATCTCACCCTTCATTTCCATCAAAATCTGCTTTATATATTTAGGTGCTCCTATATTAGGCACATAGATATTTACAATGGTTATATTCTCCTGTTGGATTGTTCCCTTTATCATTATGTAGTGACCTTCTTTATCCCTTACTATAGCCTTTGTTTTAAAGTCTATTTTGTCAGATATAAGTATTGCTACCCCAGGTTTTTTGTGTTTTTTTTTTCATTTCCATTTGCATGAAATACTTTTTTCCATCCCTTCAGTTTTAATATATGTGTATCTTTTGTTCTGAGGTGGGTCTCTTGTAGACAGCATATGTATGGGTCCTGTTTTCTTATCAATGCAGATACCATATGTCTTTGGATTGGAGCATTTTATCTATTTACATTTAAAGTTATTATTGATGTGTACTTATTTTGTGCCACTTTGTTCTTTAAATCTACAATTCTCTTTTTCTAGATTTTTTTTCTCTTTTTACAGGAGACCTCTTAAAGTTTCTTGCTATACTGGATTGGTTGTAATGAATTCCTTGAGGTTTCTTTTATTTTATTTTATTTTTATTTTTATTTTTTGGTCTAGGAAACTTTTTATTTCTCTTTCAATTTTAAATGATAGACTTTTTGAATAAAACAGTCTTTGTTATAGGTACTTGTTTTCCATCACTTTGACTATTTTTTGTAATTCCCTTCTGACCTCAAGGTTTTCTGTTGAGAAACTAGATGACATTCTAATGGTAGTTCCTCTGTAGGTAATTAATATCTTTCCTTTTTCAGTTTTTAGTATTCTTTCTTTGTCTCTTAACTTTGGCACTTTAATTATGATGTGTCTTAGTATATGTCTTGGTGTATGCCTCCCTGGGTTCCTCTTTAATGGGACACTCTTTTCTTCTTGAACTTGTGTGACTTTTTTCTTCATCAATTTAGGGTAATTTTCAGCTATGATTTTTTCAAACAGGTTCTCTCTTCCTTTTTTTTTTCTCTTCTCTTTCAGGAACGTCTGTGATGTGGATGTTGTTTCTCTTCATGTTGTCACAGAGCTCCCTTAGAGTTTCCTCAGATTTTTTTAATTTTTTTATTTATTCATTTTAAAGAGGAGAGAGAGAGAGAGAAAGGGGGAGGAGCAGGAAACATCAACTTCCATATGTGCCTTGACCAGACAAGTGCAGGTTTCGAACTGGTGACCTCAGCATTCCAGGTTGATGCTTTATCCACTGCTCCACCACAGGTCAGGCAATCCTCAGACTTTTTTACCTTCTTTTCCTTTTGTTGCTCTGCTCCCATGCTTTTAACTTTTCCTCTAAATCATTGATTCAATTCTTTGCTTAATACAGCCTTCTATTGATTCCTTCTAGTTTAGTCTTCATTTTTGATATTGTATTTGTCATTTCTGACTTGTTTTTTATGATTTCAGTTTCCTTTTTGATACTTGCTATATCTTTATTTAAGTGCTCATTATGTTCATCCATTTTTGCTGTAAGATTCTTGAGTATGTTAAAAATCATTAATTTAAACTGGGTATCTTATAGTTTTGTATCTTCCATCTCATGCAGTTTATTTTCTGGTGATTTCTCTTGTTGATTTATTTGGGTCACATTTCTTTGTCTGCCCATTTTGTCTGTTCATTAGGTAACAATGTTTGTGGTGTCTTTATGAAGAAGATGGGCTTGGTGGTACTGACCTGCAGACCACCTATTTTCCTTGTTTTAAGAATGCTTTTTGAGGGTACTATTTTTCCTCTTATTGTATGTGAGTATTAAATGCAGTTGTTCCTTTTATGGGTATGGTTTTTTCTTAAGCTTGCTGGCACTAAGGGTCAACCTTGATCATGTGTATTACCTACTGTGCAATGTCTGTCCTGTTGGGCATATTTATTTTCCACAATGTGTGGTGCCTGCTAGACTCCACCTTTGGTTGTGCTGATGGTGTAGGTAGTTGAGTCTAGCATTCTTGCTTTCTGCTGTCCAACTACTAGTTGTGTTGGCAATAGATCTTTTTGGGTTGGTGTCAGCTGTTTTTGTAGCCTGTTGTGGGCTACCTGTCTGCAGGTACTACACTTTTTGCTGTTTGTGTCTGCATTTTCTCTGCATGGGTAGTGTGCAATGGGCCAACCTTTGTATAAGTATTGGCTTCCTCCTACTTAGAGATAACAGCAGCTCTGTAAAAAACCCCAACCTCTGTAAGATTTGTCTACACTTTTCAGCTGTTTCTCCTCTTTTTGCAGCTGCTTAGTCTTCCCAAAGTCTTCTGTACTAAGACAGTAGTGTGGGCTCAGATTGGCCTCACCCTACCATCCTCTCTATAGGTTGCATGCTTGATGGGTTAGTGTAGCTAAGGTTTGTAAATGCAACATTAGTGGGACCCATTGCATCAGGTGTCTGTTTTTCAGCATCTTAGTACAGGAAATGTGGCCCCTACTTCAGAACTTAATTCCTCAGCCGCTGCTGGATACTCAAATTTTATTTATCTCCAACAAGGTGGGCAGCAGGTTCAGGCCGAGTTTGGCTGACAGTATCCTGTTGTTGGGCAGATAAAATGTATTATGCTCACTTTGTTAAAGAGGCCGTTGCCCAGGTGATATTAATGTGTGTTGGGGTGGGCTAAAGGCAGGGAGAATCCTTGTAGCCTGGGGCTTGGTTTTGGGATTAAGCCTTTCCTACCCTTTTTGGTGTAAGGTGGTACAATCCTATCATGCCTCAGAGAAGTGACTTTGTATTAGAGACTTCCCTATTATGTATATTGGATTATGGGTTTGGATTTCTACACTATAAAATGGGAACGGAGCGGGAGTTTGCTTCTTGGTTCCTGAGGTTAGCATGAGAGAGCAGAGAGAATAGAGCCAGCAGCGGGAGGAGGCCACGTGGAGAAGGCCAGGAAAAGCAGCCAAGATGGCGGAGTACTGAGTGAGATGCCAGTTTGTACAGAGTTTGTATCTGGGATAAGGAAGGAGATGGGGAACAGAGGTGAATAAGTCTGGTGAGCTAGAAACCTTTGATTCTAGGAAACTCGGATAAGTCAGTAGCTTTGTGAGCACTAAATGTGACTGGGTTTTGGAGCCCAGTGTATATACTTTTACTTGCCCGCCGGGTGCAAAGCTAGAATTAAAGACTATGGCCCACCAGTTTTTGGCTCCGCTGTTTCTTTGCTGACTGTCCGAATCCAATGCGAACCTGCATGGACCAGAAGGCTGCTGTGATAGTGGCTCTGGCCCTGGCTCCTGGCTTTACACCTGTGCAGAAGTTCTTTCATCTGGTGAGACCCTGGTCTCAGGGAGGAAGACTGAAAGAGTCTTCTCCTGTGGCTGATTGTTGCCAGGGTCCAGCCCCGGGGGGGATCCAGGGGTCTCACAGGAGGAGACGGCATCAGCAAAAATGGAGTGAGAGAGCCGAATTCTTTTCTTTCTCTTTATTCTCTGGTTAGCATTTACTGCCAGGCATCTCTGCCAAATGCTAGTATAGCTCCCTTTTTATACATGCACACTGAGTTACAATCACATGGTGTTAATTATTGCTTTTGTTTCACTATGTTTGCATGTTTCCAGATAACAGTTAATTTACATCTATGAGTCACAAACCAGGTAGCAAATCATTCAAAATACAAAATAACTTGAATAGCGATAACAACATCAGTAAAAGCTTTTAGAGTATTAGTTCTAAAAGGCTTGCCTCTAAAGAAATTAACATAACATTAAGAATAGCTTTCATCCAAAGATATGCAGAGTGCACTTGCAAGATAGCCCAGCAGCAACACAAGACATTCCATGGATTTCCCTACATTTTTAAATCTCATGAGAACATCTCATTGAGAAAGCCTAGCAATTGCCTTTAGTCAAAAGACAATTCTCTTAGTAAAACATTCTTTTCTTGCTGACTACGCTCTCATCCTAGGCCACACAATGGGCCATTCTACTATACCTTACCTAAGATACTATTGTCTAGTCAAATATTACTTATTTATTATATTTAAACACTAGTTAAGTTCTGACTCTATTCTTCTCAGAGTGTACTACTATCTGCAGATCAAATAAGCAAGAAGAAAGGAATGTTTCT
The DNA here is from genome assembly GCF_036850765.1 of Saccopteryx bilineata. Taxonomy (NCBI): domain Eukaryota; kingdom Metazoa; phylum Chordata; class Mammalia; order Chiroptera; family Emballonuridae; genus Saccopteryx; species Saccopteryx bilineata. Next base: position 83,151,509 of record NC_089502.1, on the reverse strand, counting down.
TTACTCTATCACATGAAAAGGCTAGGGAGGAAAAATGTTGAATTAAGTGAAGGCTGAGAGGTGCTCTGTGCACAGCCACTGCCTCCTACCCATTCACAAGTCACAATCTATTCTTTCTAACATGATTAAGAAGGAATTCTCCTACAGACTTAACCCTTTACGAGGGATATCATACCCAGCCTCTTATGTCTATGAGCCCAGTTCAAGGGGCTTACAGGCTTTTCTGTGGAACTCACATCCTCTGTCTCATTTCCAAAGAAATCACTACGAATCTACTGGGAAATCACGGTACTATTATCCCTGTGCCATAATTAATAGCACACACCCAGAAAAGGGGGGATATAAGGCCAGATTAATTCAAAAAGTCAAAGGAGGAAGTATCATTGTGCCTTTCCTTTGCGGTGACTTTGTCACCCCGCAGCCATTGGTCTTCACTGCAGTGACTTTGTCACCCTGCAGCCATTGGTCTTCTCTGCTGTGACTTTGTCAATCAGCAGTTTTTGATCTTCTTCTGCTGTGACCTTGTCAGCCAGAAGTTGTGGGTCTTCTTCTGCTGTGACCTTGTCAGCCAGCAGTTGTGGGTCTTCTCCTGCTGTGACTTTGTCAGCCAGCAGTTGTTGATCGGCTCCCGACAGATTGTGTCCTTCCCTAAGGGGGCTAAGCCCCTCAACCAGATCCAAAAATAGACTCACAAGAACCCAAATGTTAAATGTCCATGCTCCAAGCCACTCTCCTTTCCCCCTGTGGAGTCTAGCCCTGCAGGGCAAGATATCCAGTGCCCAGGCCAGCTCTCTGTGAAGCTCCACCCTATCCAATGAACATGAGCTTCTGGGCCATTGCTGATCACAGAGAGTGAAACTTGCCTCATGTGGGCCAGGTGTGAGGCGCCTTTTCTTAGGATACTGCTCTAGCAAGGGTTGTTAAGTCCTGAACTGATGCTTTCTGCAGCTGCCCTTGGATGTGCCAGCCCTGGGCCTCACTGGCAAGAACTCGAAGCAGACCATTGAAAAACTGCCAAAGACTGACCCTCAGCAACCTTCTTGGACCTACAAGCAATGCAGAATTTGTGGCTGCTTCTGGTTGGCCCAGGTGTACATGGAAATACCAAGCTGCACTCCTAAGCTGGCTTTTACCCTCACTGGGCCTGTGGGGAGTTCTGCTTAGAAAGCCTACTTTCCTTGAGTCCCACCTCCTACAGCCTCTGTCTATTGGTTGGTTTTAGGGCTCAGCCACTGAAAAAAATTTCTGCTAGAGTCTAGTGCCTGTAAAAATTTAAGGATTAAGAAGGGTGGTAGGTGTGGCTTCACCCCTTGGACCCAGGTGTCTGCCTGTCCAGACTTTTCTCACAGACCTCAGTAAGGTGTGGCCCTAGGAGTCTGGAGGTTGTGGCCTCTGAGACACAGATGTGTGGTCTGCCAATAGTTCAGAGCATTTCCACTGAGTCTCCCATGAGGTGGAAGCACCACTCCTAAAGTTGGGAGCATGTGGGGGAATGCTCTGGTCTCAACACCAGAAAACTAAGCCACGGATGCTTCCCCTGTTTCCTGGCCTCACAGAATGACATGTAGCCATGATGGGGTAGGAGAGACTCCTGAGGGCAGAGCTTTTGTTTCTCCCCAGGCTGGTGCAGCAGAACGTGGATGCTTTACCCAAGAAAGATGGTGACTGCAGTATTGGTAAATGACATAGCACAGGGGTTCTGGTGGCTGTTCCCCACAGTGTCTCTTCCTGGACATTCAACTTTACACTTTCTTCATGCTCCTCCAGTTCTCTCAGTTTTTTCTCCATCAGAGCCCCGAGTATGTGACTGTGAATGAGATTTTCTGTGCAGGTCCTTTAAGATGCAATCTGTGGCTCCGAAAGCTGAGTCTCTTTCTCGGAGACAGAAACCTGGCTCTTTTCATTTCCAAATGCTGTCTGGGTGTCTTTTCTAAGCTCTGGGATTCTAGGCTGGGGCTCTTGGCCTGGGGCTGAGCATTCACACCTCTTAGGGTGACCCTCAACACAGTGTGAGTCCCTTCAAACCCTCAGACACACCTCTCTCTTGGGAGAGGGGCAGCTATTTCCACGTCTCTGCCCTTATAACCCGTCTCAATGTAGCTTTTTCTGTGATCCTTGGTTATAGTCTTTTTTCTTCAGTCTAAAGTTGGTTTTTCAAGATGATTGTTCTTAAATTGTAACCCAATTTGGTCCTGGAAAGTGGTAGTTGGAATGTCTGCCTACTCTGTCACCATCTTGGAATCTGAATATGTGTTTATTTTGCTGATACTTTATTTTGTTCAGTAGATTGCTCATATGACATGCTTATTTCACTTAGCATTATGATTTCCAGGCCTATTCATCATACTGTCACAGAAGATAAGACTTCTTCTTTATTTCATTTTGTAAATTAGCATAGATTTTTTTATTATCTTATCTACTGATGAGTACTTAGGCTGTTTCCAGATCTTGGCTATTATAAATAATGCTTCAGTGAACATAAGGGTGCATATATTCTTTTGAATTATTGTTTTGGGGTTGTTAGCATATATTCTCAGAAGTGGAATCACTGGGTCAAAAGGCAGTTTAATTTTTAATTTTTCTAACATAACTCAATGCTGTTATTCAAATTGACTGTATCAATCTGCATTTACACCAACAGTGCACTAGAGTTTCCTTTTCTTCACATCCTTGCCAGCACTTGATTTTTGTTGATTAATTAATGATAGGCATTCTGAGAGGTGTGAAGTCATATCTCATTGTGGTTTTAATTTGCCTACTTCTGATGATTAGTGATATTGAGCATTTTCTTATGTGACTATTGACCATTTTTATGTCATTAGAAATGTGTCTATACAGGTCATTTGCTCATTTTTAAATTTAATTATGATATTTTTTGGTTTTGAGATTTATAAGTTCTTTATACATTTTGGATATTTATCCCTAATCAGATGTATCTGTGAATATATTCTACGATTCAGTGGGTTGTCTTTTGATTTTGTTGATGGTATCCTTTGCTGTGCATAAAACTTTTATTTTGATGAAGTTCTCTACCTGATGATCTTTTCTTTCATTTTTCTTGCCAGAGGAGATATATCAGAAAATTAAATTGCTATGAGAAATGTCTGACATTTAGCTGCTTATTCTTTCTTTTAGGATTTTTATATTTTCATGTCTAATATTTTAGTCTTTAAACCATTTTGAATGTATTATTGTGTATGATGTAAGAAGGTAGTATAATTTTTTTTGCATGTCCAATTTTCCCAACACCATTTACTGAATAGACTGTCTTTACCCCACTATATATTTTTGCTTCTTTTGTCAAATACTAATTGGCCATATAGGCATGGGTTGATTTCAAGGTTCTCTATTCTGTTCCATTTATCTATGTGTCTGTTTTTATGGTAGTACCCTGCTATTTTGGTTTCTATGTCCTTTTAAGATAGTTTGACATCAAGTAGCTTGATTCCTTCAACTTTGTTCTTTTTCAATATGATTGTGGTTATTTGGGGTGTTTTGTGGTTCCGTATAAATTTTTAGAATATTTGTTCTCATTCTGTGAAGTACACCAATGGTACTTTGCTAGGAATTTCATTGAATCTATAGATAGCTTAGGGCAGTGGTTCTCAAACTTTTTGAAGTTGGGGCACATTTATAATCCTACAAATAATTGTAAGCACACTTGCCCTGGCCGGTTGACTCAGCGGTAGAGTGTCGGCCTGGCATGTGGGGGACCCGGGTTCGGTTCCCGGCCAGGGCACATAGGAGAAGCGCCCATTTGCTTCTCCACCCCCACCCCCTCCTTCCTCTCTGTCTCTCTCTTCCCCTCCCGCAGCCAAGGCTCCATTGGAGCAAGGATGGCCCTGGTGCTGGGGATGGCTCCTTGGCCTCTGCCCCAGGCGCTAGAGTGGCTCTGGTCATGGCAGAGTGACGCCCCGGAGGGGCAGAGCATCGCCCCCTGGTGGGCAGAGCATAGCCTCTGGTGGGCGTGCCGGGTGGATCCCAGTCGGTCGCATGCGGGAGTCTGTCTGACTGTCTCTCCCCGTTTCCAGCTTCAGAAAAATACAAAAAAAAAAAATTGTAAGCACACTATATACAAATTTCTGAGAAATATGTTATAATAATTAAGTCAAATATTAAAGAAAAATATATAAAGTCCAAGCATGCTTTTATGGTAATTAAACAAAATAAATATGACAAAATTAAATTTATTTGGACATTAAAAACATTTCTATGTTACATTTTTTGTTATGCTTTTTAGAATTCATAAAAAAGAGGGGTTAAAAATAAAAAAAATGACAAAAAGTTATTTTTTATATATATATAGATACACTCTTTGGATGATTTAGTAAATTCAGCAGGTCCTGGTGTGAATATGTTAAGTTTTTTCATTCTTGTGTTTATGAGAAATATAAGTCTGATGTGTCCTAGCAATTTCTTCAATGTTTAGGCATATATTTGAAAGGCAAACTCTCATTTCCTCATCAATATATTGAAGAATTTCTCTTTTTTGCTCTTAATTGTGTTAAGGGTACAAAATCCTAATTCACATGAATAGAATGTTAAAAATTGTAGTAAAATGTTCAAAGCTTTTTTAGATATTGCCACATATCGAAATCATCCAAAAGGCTTCAAGAGACAATTCCTTATATTTAATCATCAATCCATGATCAGTGGATATAGCTGCCAGTTCTTCTCCTGTTCATATTAAACCAAAATCACTTGAAGCTTCCATGACTGGGTTTCTAATCCAATCATATTGTTCAGTGTCAAGTGATGGAAAAAGCTATAAATTAAATTCTTCCCATTAGCCTTCAAGATCTATTTTATTTACACTTAACTTTTGCTTACTTCCAGAATCGGATACTTCAATATCACACTTCCTTTTGAGAAATCTATCCATTTTATTTGGGTGTATTTGTCTAAAAATAATATAATGATGTGTATTTCTGTAATGAAATGGTATAATAAAGTAACTGTATTTATTTTTATATCTGGGCACATGCCACAAATCAGCACAGCTAGTAATTCCAGGTACTGAGTGGGAATGGTGCAGAATGAAGAAAATATGTGGAATTAAGAAAATACGGGGTTGGGAGGGCCCTGTAATTGCTGCTGGCAAGAGCAAAGCACATCCAAAAACTTCATCTCACTTTATTTGTTGGGCTAAGTGAAGCCATTAGCAAATCTTAATTTTACATTAAACAAAGGATAGAAGAAACTTGTCTCCAGTCTTTCCAGGGAACATGGGGAATAGTGTAAACAATCCAGCACCACAGCTTAACAGCCTTTTGCAACCTAATCAGGCAAGTGAGCTGGGAGATTGGGCAGATTGTAAGCTTACAGCCAATTCCCCACACCTCTGTGCCCCAAAAATCTAAACTCTAAAATCCCTGTTGGTTTTTTGGTCCCCAACAGTCACATATTTCTCTGAAATACCACAGGGCATACCTGGAAATCTTCTAGGATGCACTAGTGCACCCTGGTGCACACTTTAAGAACCAGTGGTTTAGGGTAATTTGGATATTTCAATGATGTTAATTATTCCTATCTATGAGCACAGTATGTGCTTAAACTTGTTTGGATCTTCTTCAGGTTTTTTCTTCAGTTTCTTATACTTTTCTGAGTGCAGGTTTTTACATCCCTGATTAAATTTATTCCTAGGTATTTTATTATTTTTGAAGCAACTGTGAATGGTATTGTTTTCTTTTTCTGATAGATAATAATTGGTGTATAAAATGCAACTGAGCCTGACCAGGTAGTGGCACAGTGAATAAAGCAACAGACTGGGATGTGGCGGACCCAGGTTTGAAGCCACAAGTGCACTGGCCTGAGTGCAGGCTCATCTGGCTTTAACATGGGCTCATCATCTTGAGTGCATGTTCACTGGCTTGAGTGTGCATTCATAGATGTGGCCCCGTGGTCACTAGCTTGAGCCCAAAGGTTGCTGGCTTGAAGCCCAAGGTTGCTGGCTTGAGCCCAAGATTGCTGGCTTGAACCTAATATCACTGGCTTGAGCAGTGAGTAACTTGCTCTCCTGTAGCCCCTGGTAAAGGCCCATATGAGAAAACAATCAGTGAACAACTAAGGTGCCTCAATGAAGAATTGATACCTCTCATTTCTCTCCCTTCCTGTCTGTCTGTCCCTTTCTGTCACTCTCTGACTCTCTCTTTGTCTCTGTCAAAAAAAATTTAAAAATGCAACTGATTTCTGAATATATATTTTATATCCTACTACTTTACTAAATTAATTTATCTGTTCTAGTAGTATTTTTTGTGGAATTTTTAGGTTGGTCTGTATGAAATATTACATCATCTGCAAATAATGACAGTTTTATTTCTTTTACAATTTGATGCTTTTTATTTTTTCTTCTTGTGTGATTGATTGCTAGGTCTTCCATGACTATATTGAATAAGAGTGGTGAAAGTGAAAGTCCCTGTCTTGTCCCTGATCTTAATGGACATGCTTGTAGTTTTTGCCTATTGAGTATGACATTGGTTCTGAGTTTGTCATATATGGCCTTTGATACATTAACACACGTTCTTTCTATTGTCACTTTGATGAGAGTTTTTGACATAAATGGAAGCTGAAATATATCAAATGTTTTTTCTTTGTCTATTGATATGAACATGTGATTTTATCCTTCATTTTATCCTTTATGTGGTGTATCATATTTATTGATTTACACATGTTGTACCAACATTGCATTCCTAGAATATATCCCATTTGATTGTAGTGTATGATTATTCCAATGTATTGCTGGATCTGGTTTGCAAATATTTCTTTCTTTCTTTTTATTTTTTAAATGAGAAGAAGGGAGATAGTGAAGTAGACTCCTGCATGCACCTTGACTGGGATCCACCTAGGAAATCCTGTCTGGGGCCAATGCTTGAATCAACTGACCTATTCTTAATACCTGAGTCTGTCACACTCAGGCCAACTAAGCTATCCTCAGTGCCCAGGGCCAACACTTGAACCAATGAAGACACTGGATGTGAAAGGGGAAGAGGAAGAGAAGGAAAAAAGGAATGGGGAGAGAATCAGATGGTCACTTATCTTGTGTGCCCTGACAAGGAATCAAATCTAGATGTCCATATACCTGGCTGATGCTCTATCCACAGAGCCAACCAGCCAGGGCTTGGTTTGCTAACATCTTGTTGAGAATTTTCATACCTATGTCCATCAGGCATATCAGCCTATAACTTATTTTCATTTTGGTGTTTTTTTTTTTTTTCCTTCTCAGCTGCCTCTTCTTTTTTTTATATATATATAATTTTATTTTTTTAATGGGGTGACATCAATAAATCAGGATATATATATTCAAAGATACCCACCACCCAAAGTCAGATTGTCCTCTGTCACCTTCCATCTTGTTTTCTTTGTGCCCCTCCCACCCCCTATCCCTCTCCCATTCCCCCCTCCCCCCCGTAACCACCACACTCTTATCAATGTCTCTTAGTTTCACTATTATGTCCCACCTACGTATGGAATAATACAGTTGCTGTTTTTTTTTCTGATTTACTTATTTCGCTTCGTATCATGTTATCAAGATCCCACCATTTTGCTGTAAATGTTCCGATGTCATCATTTCTTATGGCTGAGTAGTATTCCATAGTGTATATGTGCCACATCTTCTTTATCCAGTCATCTATTGATGGGCTTTTTGGTTGTTTCCATGTCCTGGCCACTGTGAACAATGCTGCAATAAACATGGGGCTGCATGTGTCTTTACGTATCAATGTTTCTGAGTTTTGGGGATATATACCCAGTAGAGGGATTGCTGGGTCATAAGGTAGTTCTATTTTCAGTTTTTTGAGGAACCACCATACTTTCTTCCATAATGGTTGTACTACTTTACATTCCCACCAACAGTGGATGAGGGTTCCTTTTTCTCCACAGCCTCTCCAACATTTGCTATTACCTGACTTGCTAATAACAGCTAATCGAACAGGTGTGAGGTGGTATCTCATTGCCGTTTTGATTTGCATTTCTCTAATAGCTAAAGAAGATGAGCATCTTTTCATATATCTGTTGGCCATTTGTATTTCTTCCTGGGAGAAGTGTCTATTCATATCCTCTTCCCATTTTTTTATGGGATTGTTTGTTTGTTTGTTGTTGAGTTTTATGAGTTCTTTGTATATTTTGGATATTAGGCCCTTATCTGAGCTGTTGTTTGAAAATATCATTTCCCATTTAGTTGGCTTTCTGTTTATTTTGTTATCAGTTTCCCTTGCTGAGCAAAAACTTCTTAGTCTGATGTAGTCCCATTCATTAATTTTTGCCTTCACTTCTCTTGCCATTGGAGTCAAATTCATAAAATGCTCTTTAAAACCCAGGTCCATGAGTTGAGTACCTATGTCTTCTTCTATGTACTTAATTGTTTCAGGTCTTATGTTTAGATCTTTGATCCATTTTGAGTTAATTTTTGTACAGGGGGAGAGACTGTAGTCCAGTTTCATTCTTTTGCATGTGGCTTTCCAGTTTTCCCAGCACCATTTATTGAAGAGGCTTTCTTTTCTCCATTGTGTGTTGTTGGCCCCTTTATCAAAAATTATTTGACTATATATATGTGGTTTTATTTCTGGACTTTCTATTCTGTTCCATTGGTCTGAGTGTCTATTTTTCTGCCAATACCATGCTGTTTTGATTGTCGTGGCCCTATAATAGAGTTTGAAGTCAGGTATTGTTATGCCCCCAGCTTCATTCTTTTTCTTTAGGATTGCTTTGGCTATTCGGGGTTTTTTATAGTTCCATATAAATCTGATGATTTTTTGCTCTATTTCTTTAAAAAATGTCATTGGAATTTTGATGGGAATTGCATTAAATTTGTATATTGCTTTGGGTAATATAGCCATCTTGATTATATTTATTCTTCCTAGCCAAGAACAAGGTATATTCTTCCATCTCATTATATCTTTTTCGATTTCCCTTAACAATGGTTTATAGTTTTCATTATATAAGTCCTTTACATTCTTTGTTATGTTTATTCCTAAGTATTTTATTTTTTTTGTTGCAATCGTGAAGGGGATTATTCTTTTGAGTTCCTTCTCAGTTGTTTCATTGTTGGCATATAGAAAGGCTATTGACTTCTGTATGTTAATTTTGTATCCTGCGACCTTACTGTATTGGCTTATTGTTTCTAGTAGTCTTTTTGTGGATTCTTTGTTTTCCTTCTCTAATTTTATTTTCTTTGGCTCTTTCTCTTCTATTTTTTTCTGGTTTCATTTATTATTTATTGTATTTTTATTCTCTTTTAATTTCTATTATTATTTTTTTTTCTTTTACTCACTTTTTTTGTTTGTTGTTTGTTTTCAAGTTTTTTTTTTTTAAGTATAAGGCTAGATTGTTTATTTGAGATTTTTTTCTTTGTTTCTTGAGGTAGGCCTCAATTGCTATACATTTTTTAGGACTATTTTTGCTGTGTTCTTATTTTCAGTTGTTTCTAGTTATCTTTTGCTTTGTTCCTTTGTTTCCTTGTTAACCCATTCATTGTTCAGGAATATGTTGTTTAACCTTCATATCTTTTTTTTCTGTTTTTTTTTTTTGTGATTGATTTCTAGTTTTATAACATTATGTTCAGAGACAATGCTTGATATAATTTCAATTTTCTTAAGTTTGTTGGATTTGTTTTGTGTTCTAACATGTAGTCTATCTTAGAAAATGTTCCAAGTTCACTTGAGAAAAATGTATATTCTGCTATTTAAGGATGAAATGCTCTTAATATATTGAATAATTTAATCAGATATAATATGTCATTGAAGGCCACCGTTTTCTTATTGATTTTTGATTATCTATCCTTTGTTATACCTAGGGTGTTAATATCTTCTACTATGACTGTATTGCTGTTTATCTCTTCCTTTCTGTTCATAAAGGTTTTCTTTATTTATTTTGGTGCTCCTGAATTGGGTGTATAAATGTTTAAAAAGGTCATATCCTGTTGTTGGATTGCTCCCTTTATCATTTTGTAGTTTGCTTCTTTATCTTACTGTGACTTCCTTTTTATGGTCTATTTTGTCAGTAAAAGTGTTGCCATTACAGCTTTTCTTTTTACATTTCATTTTCATAAAATATTTTTTTTTATTCCTCAGGTGAGTATTTCATTTCTCAGGTGTATTTTATTTCCTCAGATGACTTTCTTCTATACAGCATATATATATTGCTTTCTTAACCATTCAGCTACCTTATGTTTTTTAACTGGAGCATTTAAGCTATTTACATTTACATTGATTATTGAAAAATATATATTTATTGTCATTTATACTTATAATTGTGTTCCTCTGTTTTTTTCTCTTCTTTTTCTTAAAAAAGACTCTTTAACATTTCTTCTAATGCTAACAGACTCCTTTAGTTTCTTCTTGTCTGGAAAGCTCTTTATCTTTTCTTCAATTTTAAGTGATAACCTTGCTTGGTAATATTTCATGTTAATCTTTCCTGATATAAAATGTTTCTGTTGAGAAATGAGCTGACAGTCTAATGGGAGCTTCCTTGTAATGACTAACTGCTTTTCTCTTGCTGCTTCTAAGATTACTTCATTTTTTTTAGCCTTACCCAGTTTAATTATGATGCATCTATACCTGGACCTCTTTGATTCTATCTTATTTGGGACTTGCTCTGCTTTCTGGACTTGAGTGCTTTGGTTTTTTATTTACCAGTTTAGAAAAATTTTGTCATAATTTCTTCCAATAAGTATTCAAGCTCTTGCTGTATCTCTTCTCCTTCTGGTACCCATATTATTGATATATGGATGTTGCTGTGCTTTATATTGTCTCAGAGGTTTCTTAAACTCTGCTCATTTTCAAACTTTTAATTTTTTTTTGGCTGCTTTGATTGGTTGTTTTTAAAACCTTGACTTCCAAATCTCTAATTCAATTATCTGCTTCATTCAGCCTAATGTTTATTCCTTATAATGTATTCTTGATATCAAATATTGTATTCTTTATTTCTAACTGATTGCATTTAATGGTTTCTGTGTCCTTTTTTCTGCTTGTTATTTCTTTTTTAAGTTTGCACTTTGTTCCTTGAGCATTTGTATAACCATAAGTTTGAATTCTGTATCTGATAATTTGCTTCTTTATTTTAGTTAGCTCCTTTTCTGGAAATTTATCCTGTTTTGTCATTTGAGGTCTTTCCCCCCTAATTTTGACTGCCTCTCTGTGTTTGTTTCTATGTATTAGATAGATCTGTTATGATTCTTAGTCTTTGTGGGGTGGCCTTATGCATTAGGTGTTCTGTTGGGTCCTGTGGTGCATTCTTTTTGGTCTCCTAAACTTATTGTTCCAGAAATGACCCTTGTTTGGATTATGTGGATCTCCTGTTGTACTGAGAGTTGATTGCTATTTGCATGCTGTGTAACCATTTGAGTGTCTGTTTGTGAGGCTCTACCTCAACCAAAGTATATGAGGTGCTCAGTATAAGAAATATAATTAGCCTCAGCTGGGTTTGGTGGCTGACAGAATCTTTCTTTGGATATGCTGTTTTTGAATCTAATTGGATATGGCCCTTTTATTGTCTGAAGCTATCCTCTGGGTGTGATTGTTCTAGGTATCTTGGAAGAGAGCCTGGTGCAAGTCAATATGAGATGTTGCCTATGACTGGCCCTCTGCAATTTGTTCAGAGCTTCAAGGAATTCAGTTTATTTTTGCATCTGCTGGGTTTAGGTGGATGGGGAAAGGATAAAACTGCACACTGAAGTTGGCTTTTGCCAGCTTTGGGCTTTGGACAGATTAACAAATGAATGAAGCACCCTCAGATCTGCACCCAGCTGCCTATGTCTGCTGGCTGCCAGTTAGGCTCAGTCACTAGGAAAGCCTCTGATGGAGTTGAAAGGATTTGGCTAGTGGCTTCTTGTGAGGAAGAGGTACTTGTTAAGCTTCGGGGAAGGTATTAGGTGCTGTCCCCCCATCAAAGCCTTCAGTCTCAGACTGTCCCTTTGCAACCAGTAGGCTGGTTCTACTGAATCTACCATAAAGGATAAAACACCAATCAGATTCATAGTAAAGTAAGGGTAATATTCTCATCTTAATATTGAACAACTGAGTCACTGTCACCTCATGACACTGTTTAGTCTTCTACTTTATAGCACAGGAAGATGACTCCTCAGCAAGGTCTAATCTTTTCAGAGTAGGGCAAATGCGAATCCAGAGGGTAGGACAAATAGTTTTCTCTAAACTGGTGCTTTTTGGAGGGGAGTGCTCCACCCAAGAACATTATTGGCTGCTGTATTTGAGAATGACTCCACACAGGAATTATAGTTGTCATCCCCCACTCCTTTCTTTCCCCAGTGCAGCAAACCCCAGAGACTTCCAGAAAAATACAAAAAAAAAAAAAAAACACAAAACACAGAGACTTCCTACATGCCTTTAGTATAGCAGCTCTCTTTCCAAAGAGTCCTGGCTCTGCTCTGATCTACTTTATACCTGCACACAATGAATTCAACCACACCTGTGGCCTCAGTGTTCCAACAAGTTGGGGCAGATGAGGGTGCCAGTTATGTGATTGTGGTGGTGGAGAGCAACTTTCCCTCCAAAATTACAAAAAAGTCTTTACTGGGTAGGTTCATGTATGTCCTGTGGCCACCACCATTGTGGTCATTTACTTGCAGGTTCTCACTGAATTGGGACAGATGATAAAGAAACAGTGAAGCAAAATATGGTGGGTCATTTCTTTATTAAATTCTCGCACTGGCCAACGAGCAAACAAACAGTGTTCCCAAAGCCCTGACACACTCTCCAGTTCCACAACCAGGAGAATCTTCTCTAATTCCTCCTAGAATCAAAGGCCCCCACACCCTTAGTAGGGCTTCCAAAGCCCCTCAGCTCTGGTTCCCTATCAGTACAACTTCTCTTTTTCTCTGCCAACATGCATTCTTCTTCAGTACTCTGAATTCTCTCTGCTCTCAGCAAAACTACCTACACCCCAAAAGACCCCTCCTCCAGTAAACATTAGCAAAACAATGGCCCTTCCCAAGCAAAATGTAATTTGCAGTTTTATAGATCACATACACCTGATGCTGCCCAGCCCCAAATGCAAACTATAAGTGAGCACACTTAAAAATTATTTTACAAGTTTATTTGACCAACAGGACCATTCCCCTGTCTCTCTGTGTGCAGTGAATTCAGCAGATCATTCCTCCAGGTGTGGAAAGGGCACTGGTTATGTGCTCAAGATGGGGAAAACAGGTTGTTTGTTTTTCCCCAAGTATTTCAACTAGGTCAATGACTGTATCTCCCCTACAAACTTCCCTTGAGAGAGAGCATCCCAAAAGCCTAATTGCAGCCTGATGACCCCTCTGCTAGACCAAGCACATCTGAGTGGCTGTCCTTTTCCCATGCTGGTAATTTAACAATAGGAAGGCTTACCCCTGTGTAGGTGGCATCTGGGTGAATTAGGCTAACTCAATCTCCTCTGGTTTTCACTAACAATTGCTCTATGGGCTCCTCTTGTCACCTCCTCTGCTCTGGGCCAGGGTTCACTACTTCCGTTAAAAGTCCCCAGAGTCTTGCTGCTTTACCACCACATCTGGGCATGGGACCAGACTTTTCCACAGCTCCACCGTTCTTACCAGTCTCTGCATGGCTTCTTCTAAAATCTTTGGTTATATTATCACAGTTCAACTAGTTTCCACTTGGTTATTCAATTTCGTTGCACTATAATTTATTTGTAAAATTAGTTTGGGGCTGAGAGAATGTGAATGAAACATTCATGTACTCTAAAACCATCTTGGAATCCTCAGCAAATTTTTAATACTAAAACAAGTTTGTAGTAAATTTACCTTAAGTTCACATTAGTACTTGCCTCGTTTGTAGCCCAAGCAGCTAGTCCTGACTGGCTTCTGTTCTTTCTTTCTTTCTTTTTTTAATTAAAATACAGTTATTGAATAAATATATAACTTATAGAATTTCATATAGTTCTGCTGATAGGAGTAAAGAATTTCAAGTTTTTTAAAAGACCTCTCAGTGAATCTGGGAACACATGTGCTAGTTTATCATAAGATAATTTTTTAAGCTGTTGGGCCATTCACAACTTCTCAACCTCAAGATTGAGCTCAAAGCTTATCTTCTTTAGGGAAATTTTCTGCCTACTTCAGACAAAGAAAGTTACTTTTACTTTACTCATGTAAGACCTTAGTAATATCTGTATTATTGCCTTCATCATATTCTAGTGAGTATCTCAGGGTATTTCTTGTTATGAGTTGACTACCTGGTACACAGTGGGTACTAAATAGATTGGATAGAATCAGTACTACAACTACCTGTAGGCTTTCTACTTCTCCTGTATAAGGAGTGAGTCACATGTAATCTTAGGGTCAGAGGAAAGAAGAACAATATATGAAATGAGCCAGAAGCATAATGGGATCAGTGTTGGTAAAGGGTACAGAAATTCTAATATCTAAAAAATTCAGGCACATGACTAGAAACCCAGTGATGTGTAACTCATTTTGGCTAGTCTTTTTTCTTGGTAAATTGTGATGGACAAGGCTAGATTTATTAAAAAACAATCAGTCTTGTTACTAGAACTCATTAATCAGTTAATTTATTTTTTTTATTCAGTGAGAGGAGGGGAGGCAGAAACATACTTCTGCATGAGCTCCAACTGGAATCCATGAAGCAAGCCCACTAGGGAGCGATGCTGTGACCATCTGGGACACTACTTTATTGCTCAGCAACAGAGCTCTTCCTAGCACCTGAGGTCGTGGAGACATCCTCTGCACCTGGAACCAACTCACTCTAATGGAGCCATGGCTACAGGAAGGGGAGAGAGAGAGAGAAATGAGAGAAGAAGAGGTGGAGAAACAGATGGGTGCTTCTCTTGTGTCCCCTGACTGGGAATTGAATGTGGGACATTCACATGCTGGGCTGATGATCTACCACTGAGCTAACCTCCCAGAGCCAATTAAGTTAATCTATAATGAGATTTGGCTTGTTTGTTAAAATAGAAGTTGCACAGATAAAATTCTGAATGGGTAAAACAAGATTTGACAAACCTACAGCACAGAAACCATCAGGCATTCATCTTGCTAACAATATTTTTTGTGTGTATGACAGAGACAGAGAGAGACAGAGAGAAGGACAAGTGGGATGGACAAACAGGAAGGGAGAGAGATAAAAAAACTTCAATTTTTTGTTGCAGAACCTTAGTTATTAATTAATTGCTTTCTCATATGTGCCTTGATTAGGGGACTACGGCAGACCAAGTGACTCCTTGCTCAAGCCAGCATACTTGAGCTCAAGCTGGTGAGCCTTTTTCAAACCAGATGAGCTCACACTCAAGCAGGCGACCTTGGGTTTTTGAACCTGGGTCCTCCTAGTCCCAGTCTGGTGCTCTATTCATAGTGCCACTGCCTGGTCAGGCACTAACAATATTCTTAAGAATAATAGTGTACCTTCATTGAATACTGATGAAATAGATTTTTGTACTTAAACCCCCAAAATCCATTCTCTGTTTTTTATAGAGAAGCTCACAGCAGTATGAGCTGCTGGGTTGAACATCTAATCTGTGGTTGAGAGTCCTGAAATTTCTAGAGCCATTGTACTACCAGACTGAGAAAAATTCTGGCCCAAGTAAGAAAGCAGAGCTGAGATAGAAGAGCTACTGATAAGTTTTTGGTTTAAACTTCAAAGCATATCTAACCTCTGGCCCTTTCAGTTAATGAATCATTCATTTTTTTTATTTTTGAAATGTGTTTGATTTAACTTTTGAAATACTTTTACTGAAAGACATCTTATTAACATAGTTTACTCTGTTCCAGGACTTATGCTGAACTGAGCTCTTTAGATGGATTATCTTATTTAATCCTGACTAAAAACCATATAAATAAGGCATGACAGAGATTCTTCTAGATCTCAGATATACTAACAGAACCTTCTTTAACATAGATTTTCAGGTAGGTATTCCTAATTAACAAGAGGGGGACATGGAAAATGAAAGTGATCACTTTCACTGCTGTAGACCATGCTGTCAAGAAGCTGTAGGTCTAATGCAACACACACACACACACACACACACACACACACACACTATATATATATATATATATATATATATATATATATATATATGGTGTTTAATAAATATCTTTTGAAGGATATTGAATTGGGACAATTAACATAAAAAGATTACTAATCTAACATCATTGGCTTCCTCTCCTCTCTCCAGTGCTAGAAAGCCCACAAACCCAATAAAAAATAACTGCTCTAGGCCCTGGCTGGTTGGCTCAGTGGTAGAGCGTTGGCCTGGCTTGCGGGGGACCCTGGTTCGATTCCCGGTCAGGGCACATAGGAGAAGCACCCATTTGCTTCTCCACCCCCACCCCCTCCTTCCTCTCTGTCTCTCTCTTCCCCTCCCGCAGCCAAGGCTCCATTGAAGCAAAGATGGCCCGGGCGCTGGGGATGGCTCCTTGGCCTCTGCCCCAGGCACTAGAGTGGCTCTGGTCGTGGCAGAGCGACGCCCCGGAGGGGCAGAGCATCACCCCTTGGTGGTCAGAGTGTGGCCCCTGGTGGGCGTGCCGGGTGGATCCTGGTGGGCGCATGCGGGAGTCTGTCTGACTGTCTCTCCCCGTTTCCAGCTTCAGAAAAATACAAAAAAAAAACCAAAAAAAAACTGCTCTATCCTCTCATAGGCTTAAAATTTTTCCTTGGCTGTCCCTAATTATCTTATTCAAGCCTCTTTTTTTTTCTTCTTTAGATACTCTTCAGTATATATTTTTCCACTACTCTTTTCATTTAGCATGGTCCCTTTAAGTTGATTATTTATCTAGCCTGTCAACCCAAAATGTGAAACAACTTCTGTTTGCTCATATTTATTACCCTGAGACTACATCTTCCTTAACTCTGTATATATGGGCATCTTATTAAATTCTTTATTCAGCTCTATTTTCTACTGTATGTCAGAAGTGTCCTGTACTAATGAGAAATGAGGTAGTGAACTACTCCAGGGAGACATTTTAATATGTTAAATACAAGCTTTGTTAGACAGTTTTATTGCCTTAAAGATGAAAATTATGCTTTATTTCTTTTTTTAAATTCCTTTTTTTCTTTCACTTATCACTAAACCCAGTTGAGTTTTTAGTAATATAATCTAGTCAGAGAAGTTCACAATATACTTCTTTGAAAGAAAAATTAAATAAACATTCACATTTTCTAAGACTTTTATTTAACTTTGAAACAGTCACAGTTGATATAGTAGCAATTGTTTCTTGTCACTAGCTGGAATTATAATAACCTTCTTTGTGGTAAAAGATAGCATACTGTTAATGTTATTTATGGTAAAAATATGTCAGCATGCAAGTGAGTTTTTCTTATTACAACCAACTTATTGACAATGTGTCTACAACAGGAAAAATAAGACATCAAAGGAAGATAATGGAAAGAACTTAACTTCATGTTAAATAACAAGATTATTCTTATTCTATTGTGAAATATGAAATCTGGTGCCAATGTTTTTGCATTTCTGATTGTCATTTAACCTGGAGTAGAACCTGACAGAGACAGTAGCCAATTGCCTATTGAAATAAAATGGTACATTGTTGTGGAAGAAAGAAGCTGCATGTGTTGCTTCCAATAAGTGTAATTATCTCTTAATTACCTATGGCAGAATTAAGAAATATCTATATTTTTATCAACAAATAGCTCTTCCCTGTCATACAAATTTTGACAAATAATAAAAAGGAAAGAAAATAATATTCTTTCTTAATATTAAGAAATTTTGAACTAGAATTTCTTGAACTCTTTTTTTGTGGCAGTGTCTATATGCTACATAACAAACTAGATATTTTTTATGATAATGTATCTGGGACAACCAATGATTGTTATTTATGTAAAACCATTAATGTTGCTGCTGTTACTACTAACTGTGCTTTTCACACCTGCAATCCACCCTGAATCTGACTATTTTTCTATTTGTTTGGGAAACCCGCATAACATGAGGAAAAGCTCACTTCTCTTTTAATTTACATCAAAATTCAAGAACATCTGGTCTGAGATGAGTCCTATGATTGGGTGTAACAAAACAAACAAGTGAACAAAAATGTGTTGCTGGTGGAGAGCTTTTAGACTAACCCAAGTGTTCTTTGCCCGTGACTTTTCACTTTAGATCATCAGTATATTATTTGTAGATTACATAAATTTTAAGTAGTTTTACTCCTTGAGGAATTTCATCCATTAAGTCCTCCAAGAAATTGAGAATTATTGGTTCAAATTTCTCCCTAATAATATTAGCACATTTAATTTGAATCTATTATAGACTACCTTCTAGAGTTTACCTGATTCCTGGTAATGCTTTATTTCCTTAAGATTTCATGATTGTACTTTTCTAATTATTTTTGACAGAGACAGAGATGAAGTCAGAGAGAGGGAAAGTTAGGCACAGACAAACAGGAAGGGAGAGAGATGAGAAGCATCAATTTTTTGTGTGTGGCACCTTAGTTGTTCACCAATTGCTTTCTCATATGTGCTTTGAAGGAGGGGGCATTAGCAGAGTGAGTGACCCTTTGCTCAAGTCTGCAATCTCAGGTACAAGCCAGTAACCTTTGGGCTTAAGCCAGCGACCATGGTGTTTATAACCTGGGTCCTGCACATCTCAGTCTGACACTTTATCCACTGTGCCACCACCTGGTCAAGCTGTATGTTTCTAATTGTTATTATTCATAATGAGAAACAATATTTATCAATACAGGAGAGGTTATATGCTTCCCCTATTAACTTCAAAAAGGGCCATCTAGCACCAAAAACAAAACAAAACTATTCTCTTAGCAGAAACAAACTCATGACCTTAGGATGCATGACGATGCTTTCTGAGTTGGTAGACAGTACCACAGTACAAAACTAAATCTTAGAAACAAAAATGAGATTCTAGTGATTATCTTAGTTAGGCCAAAAGTACACACCAGGCTGGTTTCAGTAAGATTCTTTAAATTCATTTTGCCAAATAGATACACAAAAATTGACTTGTAGTGGAGATGATAATGATGATGATGAAAACAATGATGATGTATATATTCTTTATTCTATCTTTGGTGAAGAGCTAAACCTTGCCTTTGAGGCAATCACCCTTTACTGCCTGAAGGCCTAGTAGATTTTTCAGTTACATTGATCCACACACTTTGTACAAATGCTCATGCTTACCACAATACATTATCCGGGCTGTACTAATTATTCATTTTTGGATGTACTTCATCTTTGTGTTCAGTCTTGGCCCAGAAGTGGATACTGAACCAATGAAAAAACTCATTATCTTCCCCCAGATATAAAAATTAGAAGAAAGAATACTTTCCACTAGATTAACTCTCAGTCAAGAAAGATTTGCAGCTATCTTACCCATCATATATAGAGCACATCTATGAATAATGGGCCGAGAGAGATGAAATAGGATTTCAGCCTCTAGACACAGCATTTCAATTCAGGTATTTCTTATTTTATGAGCCCATTTTTGTTTAAGCTAGTTCATTTTGAGTTGGGTTTCTATCACTTATACCCTAAATAGTTTTACTAATTCAACCACTTTCTAAGAAAATTAGCCAGTAACAATGGGTATTACTTTATGTTTTAAGTGAAATTAGAACACATTTGAAATATATCTGATTAAAACCTTGAGGAAGTTGAAGGAACCAGATTTGAAAATAGCCGAGGCTAGGAATGAGCTAGGAAGATTTCTTCCAGTGTAGCTGGAACATTTTTTCCAATAAGAATACTCTAGTTAGGAAGGTAAGAAAATAATTTATTTAAGTCATTTGGGAAGTATTAATTTAAAATATATGAAGGTCAAAGAGTAGTGAAATTTTGTGAATGTTACATATTTAGTTTAAAATTGTCAAATATAAATTTTATTTGTTTCAACCTGATATAATTTTTTTTTGTATTTTTCTGAAACTGGAAACGGGGAGAGACAGTCAGACAGACTCCCGCATGCGCCCCACCAGGATCCACCCGGCACACTCAACAGGGGGCGACGCTCTGCCCACCAAGGGGTGATGCTCTGCCCCTCCGGGGCGTTACTCTGTTGTGACCAGAGCCACTCTAGCGCCTGGGGCAGAGGCCAAGGAGCCATCCCCAGCACCCGGGCCATCTTTGCTCCAATGGAGC
Source organism: Saccopteryx bilineata (assembly GCF_036850765.1). NCBI lineage: Eukaryota > Metazoa > Chordata > Mammalia > Chiroptera > Emballonuridae > Saccopteryx > Saccopteryx bilineata. The sequence goes on along the minus strand of NC_089502.1, from coordinate 83,131,452 downwards.
CTCGGCTGCAGGAGGGGAAGAGAGAGACAGAAAGGAAGGAGAGGGGGAGGGGTGGAGAAGTAGATGGGCACTTCTCCTGTGTGCCCTGGCCGGGAATCGAACCCAGGACTTCTGCACGCCAGGCCGATGCTCTACCACTGAGCCAACCAGCCAGGAGATCAACCTGATATAATTATTAAATAAACAGAAAAAAGATGTTTCACTTGGATTAAATGAAATCATCACCATTATAGTGTTAGGCCACAATTTTTGTTCTTCATGAAGCCTCTATTAAAGTCCGATGTATAATCTTGGAAACATTGAAATTCAAGGTTGAATAGCTGTGTAGCTAAAGAATTGGCTTCATCTTTATGTTTATAGCCAATTCATCTTAGAACAAAATCTATACATTTTTGTGAATGTCATGATTCTAACAAATAAAAAATATTTTGAAAGATTTTAACAGCATTATAAGCCAAGGTTTTAACATTTAACCTCTGCTAGGCAAATGAATTTGTAAAATTTGTGTTATTTGATTTTGCCCACTTTTATTGCCAAAAATGGGCAATGCCCATGTAAATTGGCTCCCAGGTGAAACTGCTAATTGCCTTCCTGCTTGGGAAAGGGCTTTGTTATGCTAATGTGTGCTGGAGGAGGGTTTTTTGTGCCAAAATGTTTTAAGAGAAGAAGAAGGAAGCCATGTTTTTGTAGAGAGTAGGAAGGAGAAGGTGAAGGCTCTTGCAAGCTCCACTGAGACTGATAGGGGGCCTTTGATTCTAGGAAAAACTGGAAAAGATTCTCCAGGTTGTGGAACCAGAGAACATGTGAGTGAATTTTGGTGACTCGTGTGTTTGTTTTTAATTGCAAGCCTGTTGTGAGGCTAGAATAAAGTAATGGCCCACCAGTTTTTGGCTTAATTGTTTTCTTTCCATCTGTCCAAATCTAAAGGCAACCTGCATGTGCCTGGCTGTGATGGACACGGCTACTGGGCCTACAACCTCTATTAGTATTAATGTTATAAAGTAATGCACCCCAGATTCTGAAAGGCACTGTACCTCATTTCATCGAGTTCATGTAGAGACACCCAGTTCAGATAAATTTTGAAGAGTTTTATTAAAGGAGGAAATTTTAAATATGCCAGCCGCATATGGCTGACATGGGGCATCTGCATGCCCAAATTGTGCAGTCCCAAAAATAGTTCAGGGGCTGCTTATATATTCTTGATCACACATGGGCAGGGGAAAGCATGACATCATGGTATAGGCTGGCAACATTTGTTTAGGGGATACACAGAAACATTAAGTCTTTCAAGGTAACACAATCAAAGACATTTACAAATCTTTCAGGGTTCATCTTCCCTCAGGAGCCTAATGATATTTTACCCTCAAGATTCCAGGAAGGGGGAGGAACTATAATCAATGCAAGCTGGTATGTAAATTCCTCCTATTGAAAGAGAAGAAGTTTCTAGGTTAACCTTTATTTTAGATTTAAAACTGAATGACCCATTGTTCTTGCAAGCCACCAACTTCTACATTCTTCTACCTCCCCTCCCTAAAAAAGGGACGGAACAGGAAAGCCTGATAGGAAAGCCTGACCTTTCCTCCCAGAATATCAATATCAATTTTCAGCTTTTTTGGTACCTTACAACACTAGAACTTGGGATGATAATATCCTTATTTTATTCATTAATTCAACAAGTTTTAATTACCTACATGCAACTATTCAACTGTATTGGTTTTATATTAAGGAAGGAGAAGTCAAGCCCCATACTCCTCCTCCTTGAGGAGGAAGAAACAAGGAGGAACTCAGGGGAAAGGGAGCCTGCAGGGGATTAACTGCTTCCTATAGTTCTCTGAAAGTGTGCTTGGGGCCACGTGCAACACAGAAAGGAAGATAGAACTAATCTGAAAACCCCTTTCTCTTTTTCTTTCTTAAAACTTTTTAAGACCTTAATTTACAAATTTCAATGATTATTCTCTGAACTCACCTAAACTCACCCTCCCATCCTGGAGTCATGAGAGTGACATATACTTCTAAACAAAGGAATCACGAGCCCCTTGCATGAAAACCTATATTCTGTAAAGGTATATAAGATGTAAGTCTTAGGTTTCATTTCTTTAACCCTGCCAGCATGAGTTTTGTTTCAGGGCTTGAGGCAGGTGAAAAACCACAAAGAAATGTCTGATGAAGTCATGGATGGTTGAAACTGCTGACGATTAAAATGCACCAACATCCATAATTAGTGGCAGCCAATCAGCAAATGCCCCGCTACCCTTCCTACTTCCCTAAACCTAGCCCTTAAAATGGGGCCTAAGTCTGTAGCCAGGGCTGCTCTCCCTTTCAAGACAGCCCAGCAGGTTTCCTTTCATTAAAGCCTGTTACATTGGTCTTTCAGACTCCAATTCATTATATCATTTGGTGCTGAAACCTGAGACAGGGTACTAACTGCCTGGATGATCCTTCTTTGCCATCCAAACTTACAACTAGGGAAGCAGTATGCAGTGGCAGCTCTTCCCGAGATTACTTCCTGATTCTCTTTGGACATGTAATTGTAGGCTGATTGGCCAGCGGTCTGACCCTGTCCCAAACCTCTGCCAGACCAGAGGTAGAAAATTTCTTTGAAGTCTTCCTATCTCCAGCATGTCCTTGTGCCTCCTATCCATCCCTGGCCCAGGGCCATGCTTTGGAAAAACTCTCATTTAAGTGGCCTCTCTCTCTCTCTCTCTCTCTCTCATTTTCCCAAAAACCTAGGCACCTAGCCAGGTCGTTCTCATTCTCTTTAGGACTGAGGTCTCCAGTGACGACTGGTCACCTCACGTTCTACTCGTTCTACAAGAATAAAGGAAGTCTGAGGATGCTCTTCTCCCTTGTTTTTGTCAGCCTATCATGGGCACCTCCCAATCACAAACCTCAGAGGCTACACCTCCCAGGTTGTTTCTTAAAAATCTTGTTCAACTCAGTCTCTCAGACTTCTTCTTCCACAATACAGCCTGGCCTCAATATAAACTTGACAATGACTCTCATTGACCAGAAAATGGCACATTTAACATAAACATCCTTTGGGACCTAGACAATTTTTTTGCCACTGGACAAGGGAAAACCTCTGAAACTCGCTAAGTACAGGCTTTCTTCATTCTCCAATCTCGACTCTTCCTCTGTTCTTCTTGCTCGACCTACCAAATACTTTTAGCAAAAACCCCTTCTGCTCTGTCCTCCTCCAACTCTCCTCTAATCTCTGATCTTTTGACTCCTCTAATCATGTGGCACCACCACCAGCACTTCAAATCCTACTCCTCCTGCAGATTCTGACCCTCCCTCTTTCCATCCAGCTGTTCACACTGTCCATCTGTCTGCTTCCTCTCTTCCTCCTCTCTATGCTGACAACTCCCTGCCATCTTGAGAAGCTTAAAAAGACAGAGTTTTCTATTAAACTGTGTGAGTAAGTAATCTGTTTTGTCTCTTTGTTTGTCAGAAAATATCTATAGTAAGTCTTTGTTTAATGTGTAACTCTGTTTGTTTCTAAGGCCTTAAACCAATAATTACCTGCCTCTTAAATCAAGGCTTACTCATCCCCACAGACTCTCCCTGCAATACCCCCAATCCTTCTTGTTCGAAAACCTTCAGGGGTGTATTGCCTCGTACAAGATTTATGCCTAATCAATGAGACGGTAGTTCCCCTCCATCCAGTAGTCCCTAATCCCTACACATTAATGTCACACATTCCCTCAGACACCACTAACTTCACAGTCCTAGACCTCAAGGATGCCTTTTTTACCATTCCTCTACAATCTGACTCTTACTTTCTGTTTGCCTTTACTTGGACTGACCCAGATACTAATGCAGCCCAACAACTTACGTGGACTGTCTTACTCCAGGGGTTCAGAGACAGCCCACACCTGTTTGGGTAGGCACTAGCTCAGGATTTAACAGCATGCAATCTTGAAACTAGTACGCTCTTACAATATGTAGATAACCTACTCCTCTGAAGCCCCTCCCTGCCTGCCTCAAGGAGACACCCCCCCACCCTTCTTAACTTCCTCACCATGAAGGGATATATTGTCTTCTTTGCTAAGGTTCAACTTCACTCTCAGTCTGTAGTCTATTTGGGCATTGCCTTAACCCCCACCACCCAAGGTCTTACCCTAGATTGAACTCAGATGCTCCGCAGTCTCCAACCACCTACCACCACTGATCAAATCCTTTCTTTCTTTGGTCTAATAGGCTTCTTTAGACACTGGATTTCCAATTTTTCTCTCTTAGCCAAACCCCTCAATGAGATGTCCTGAGCATGGCTTTTAAGGTCTATTATAACCGAGATGAATAGGAAAAGGCAGACAGCCCAAAGGAGATCAGGCAAAATACCAGCTCTTGGCACTACCCTTAAAGTCTCCAATGCCCCTGAGGGCCTTGTAAAACTCCACCATGGTCCTGCTTCAAGTGTGGAAAGAAAAGTAATTGAGCAAAAGCCTGGCTGGCTCCTCAGCCCCCACCAAGGCCTTGTCCTCTCTGTGGGGAAAAGAGACACTAGAAGGTAGACTGCCCTCTCGCTTCTCTAAGGGAGGGTTCAGTCTCTTCTAGCCCTACCCCAGCTGACTGTGATCTAATGTTGCCCAGCCTACTGGCACTTGACACTGATAACTGAAGGTGCCCAGGGCTAGCAGCCCCATCTCACATCACCATCAAAAAGCCTAGGGTAGCCATCCAAGTAGCAGGTAAGCTGATCTCATTTCTTATAGACACAGGGGCCACTTACTCTGCCTTGCCCAAATATTCAAGTCCTGCTCATCCCTTAAAGATCTCTGTTGTGGGTGTTGATGGTCTTATTTCCTCTCTATTGACCATGGATCCACTGCCTTGTCTAATACATAGTGTCTCCTTTGCACACTTTTTTCCTCCTGCTTCAATGCCCTATACCTATTTTAGGCCAAGACCTACTCTCTAAATTCAGAGCCTCTCTCTACTTTCACTTCCTGTCCTCAGAGTTGGCTCTGTTACTGCTTCTTGGCCAGCCAAATTTTTCCAATTCTGTTATAAATTTACCTGTACCACCCAGCATAGTGAATCCCAAGGTTCTCCTCACCAACCCCACGGTGGCAAAACTCCAGGGAGAGGCCCCCTAGTTTCATGTCTCCAGGTTAAACAAACAAACAAACAAACAAAAACCCAGAAGCTCTATCTACACACATGCCTACAGCTGACCCTTCCAGTCAACCTGAATCATCACCTAAATACACCTGCTACCCCTTAGGTCCCAACATGGTCAGACTAATTAAAATCCCAAAGAAGAAGAAGAACAGTCTGAGCTGTGAGTAACTATGATTACCCCCTAACAACAGACAGAATGGAGATTCCAGCTTGCTCTATTCTTTCTTATTTCCTTACCATTAAAGGCATACTCTGCCCCCATACACTCCCTCTTGGATTCCTCACATCTAGAAAGCTCTTAATCTTATTTAAAATCTCATAATAAAGACCAACTCCTCCTATGCAGTCGACTGCTGGATATGTCTGTCCATGTCATCTTCAGTTTACTCAGCTCTCCCTATTCCTCTTAATAATACTCATCTCCTTCACACCACTCTTATGCACAAGACTCAGAAAGGGGCCACCTTCTTTGAGAGAGCCAGCACTCTCATAGGCAATTACCCTACCTCAGCTGCAAACTGAACAAACAAGCTATACTAAACCCACTATTCCCAGCTTGAGAAACTCCTTCCACAGCCCTTTCCAACCACAGACTCACACCTATCAATCCTCCCTGGGGACCAGGTCTACAAGAAGACATGGGGAAAAATCCCTCTCCAGCCTACCTGGACAAGGCCCCACACTGTTACCTGTCCACCCTTACCGCTATCAAAGTGGAAAGAGACTCACACTGGACTCTCCCACATTAAGCCTTATACAACCAATACCTCTAAAACCTATATCTCCACCCCCACAGGTCTTCTGTCTCTCAAAATCTCCACATATTCCCCTATCCAAGAAGAACCAAACCAGTCCATCTCATAATAATCCTCCAAGAGGCCATATCCCACCATACTGCCCAGTCCAGCAGGCACTCACAACAGGTAACTGCCAATTGCCAATTTGCCAAATTCTTCTACTTCCTTCTTCAGGCCTCTGAGGATCTCTCCTGGTTTAGGCCTCACTCCAGTGAAATTGACAGACTCCTCAATTGGATGCAGGACTTGTCCTGGCAAGGTTCTCTACTTTAATTTTCCCCAGAAGAAACAGTGGCTTTTCAATTTCTTTTTCTCTTCCTCTTAATCACCCCTAAGCCCAACTACCATGCCCCCAGTTCATGATCTAACACCAGTTCTACTTTCTCTCTTATTGGGTGCCACATATGCTGCCCCCATCTCCTCTCTCCTAGTGGCTAAATATATGGAATGCTCTCTTAACCTCACTCAAAGACTTTTAATTAAAGCTAATTCTTTTTTTTGTTTGTTTGTTTTTTGTTTTTTGTTTTTTTTTGTTTTTTGTTTTTAATAAATTTTTATTAATGGTAATGGGATGACATTAATAAATCAGGGTACATATATTCAAAGAAAACATGTCTAGGTTATTTTGTCATCAAATTATGTTGCAAACCCCTCGCCCAAAGTCAGATTGTCCTCCGTCACCCTCTATCTAGTTCTCTGTGCCCCTTCCCCTCCCCCTAACTCTCTCCCTCCCTCCCTCCCATGTCCTCCCTCCCCCCCCACCCTTGGTAACCACCACACTCTTGTCCATGTCTCTTAGTCTCATTTTTATGTTCCACCAATGTATGGAATCATGTAGTTCTTGTTTTTTTCTGATTTGCTTATTTCACTCCTTATAATGTTATCAAGATCCCACCATTTTGCTGTAAATGATCTGATGTCATCATTTCTTATGGCTGAGTAGTATTCCATAGTGTATATGTGCCACATCTTCTTTATCCAGTCTTCTATTGAAGGGCTTTTTGGTTGTTTCCATGTCTTGGCCACTGTGAACAGTGCTGCAATGAACATGGGGCTACATGTGTCTTCACGTATCAATGTTTCTGAGGTTTTGGGGTATATACCCAGTAGAGGGATTGCTGGGTCATAAGGTAGTTCTATTTGCAGTTTTTTGAGGAACCACCATACTTTCCTCCATAATGGTTGTACTACTTTACAGTCCCACCAACAGTGAATGAGGGTTCCTTTTTCTCCACAGCCTCTCCAACATTTGCTATTACCCGTCTTGTTGATAATAGCTAATCTAACAGGAGTGAGGTGGTATCTCATTGTAGTTTTGATTTGCATTTCTCTAATAACTAATGAAGCTGAGCATCTTTTCATATATCTGTTGGCCATTTGTATCTCTTCCTGGGAGAAGTGTCTGTTCATGTCCTCTTCCCATTTTTTTATTGGATTGTTTGTTTGTTTGTTGTTGAGTTTTATGAGTTCTTTGTAAATTTTGGATATTAGGCCCTTATCTGAGCTGTCGTTTGAAAATATCAGTTCCCATATAGTTGGCTGTCTGTTTATTTTGATATCAGTTTCTCTTGCTGAGCAAAAACTTTTAATTCTGATGTAGTCCCATTCATTTATCTTTGCCTTCACTTCTCTTGCCATTGGAGTCAAGTTCATAAAATGTTCTTTAAAACCCAGGTCCATGATTTTAGTACCTATGTCTTCTTCTATGTACTTTATTGTTTCAGGTCTTATATTTAGGTCTTTGATCCATTTTGAATTAATTTTAGTACACGGGGACAGGCTGTAGTCGAGTTTCATTCTTTTGCATGTGGCTTTCCAGTTTTCCCAACACCATTTGTTGAAGAGGCTTTCTTTTCTCCAATGTGTGTTGTTGGCCCCTTTATCAAAGATTATTTGACCATATATATGTGGTTTTATTTCTGGGCTTTCTATTCTGTTCCATTGGTCTGAGTGTCTATTTTTCTGCCAATACCATGCTGTTTTGATTATCGTGGCCCTATAATATAGTTTAAAGTCAGGTATTGTAATGCCCCCAGCTTCATTCTTTTTCCTTAGGATTGTTTTGGCTATTCGGGGTTTTTTATAGTTCCATATAAATCTGATGATTTTTTGTTCCATTTCTTTAAAAAATCTCATAGGAATTTTGATGGGAATTGCATTAAATTTGTATATTGCTTTGGGTAATATGGCCATTTTGATTTTATTTATTCTTCCTATCCAAGAACAAGGAATATTTTTCCATCTCATTGTATCTTTTTCGATTTCCCTTAACAATGATTTGTAATTTTCATTATATAGGTCCTTTACGTTCTTTGTTATGTTTATTCCTAGGTATTTTATTTTTTTTGTTGTAATCGTGAAGGGGATTATTTTTTTGAGTTCGTTTTCTAATATTTCATTGTTGGCATATAGAAAGGCTATGGACTTTTGTATGTTAATTTTGTATCCTGCGACCTTACTGTATTGGTTTATTGTTTCTAATAATCTTTTTGTGGAGTCCTTCGGATTTTCGATGTATAGGATCATATCATCAGCAAAAAGTGATAGCTTTACTTCTTCTTTTCCGATATGGATGCCTTTTATTTCTTTGTCTTGTCTGATTGCTCTGGCCAGAACTTCTAGCACCACGTTGAATAAGAGTGGAGAGAGTGGACAACCCTGTCTTGTTCCTGATTTAAGGTAGAAAGTCCTCAGTTTTATGCCGTTTAATAGGATGTTGGCTGATGGTTTATCATATATGGCCTTTATCATGTTGAGATATTTTCCTTCTATACCCATTTTGTTGAGAGTCTTAAACATAAAATTGTGTTGTATTTTATCAAAAGCCTTTTCTGCATCTATTGATAAGATCATGTGGTTTTTGTTCTTTGTTTTGTTGATATGGTGTATTACGTTAACCGTTTTGCGTATGTTGAACCATCCTTGAGATTCTGGGATGAATCCCACTTGATCATGATGTATTATTTTTTTAATATGTTGTTGTATTCGGTTTGCCAGTATTTTGTTTAGTATTTTAGCATCTGTATTCATTAGAGATATTGGTCTGTAGTTTTCTTTCTTTGTGCCATCCTTGCCTGGTTTTGGTATGAGGGTTATGTTGGCCTCATAAAATGTGTTTGGAAGTATTGCTTCTTCTTCAATTTTTTGGAAGACTTTGAGTAGAATAGGAACCAAGTCTTCTTTGAATGTTTGATAGAATTCACTAGTATAACCGTCTGGGCCTGGACTTTTATTTTTGGGGAGATTTTTAATAGTTTTTTCTATTTCCTCCCTGCTGATTGGTCTGTTTAGGCTTTCTGCTTCTTCATGACTCAGTCTAGGAAGGTTGTATTGTTCTAGGAATTTATCCATTTCTTCTAGATTGTTGTATTTGGTGGCATATAATTTTTCATAGTATTCTACAATAATTCTTTGTATATCTATGATGTCTGTGGTGATCTCTCCTCTTTCATTTTGGATTTTATTTATTTGAGTCCTGTGTCTTTTTTCCTTGGTGAGTCTTGCCAAGGGTTTGTCAATTTTGTTGATCTTTTCAAAGAACCAGCTCCTTGTTTTATTGATTTTTTCTATAGTTTTTCTGTTCTCTATTTCATTTATTTCTGCTCTGATTTTTATTATCTCCTTTCTTCGGCTGGTTTTGGGTTGTCTTTGTTCTTCTTTTTCTAGTTCCTTAAGGTGTGAAGTTAAGTGGTTTACTTCGGCTCTCTCTTGTTTGTTCATATAGGCCTGAAGTGATATGAACTTTCCTCTTATTACTGCTTTTGCTGCATCCCAGAGATTCTGATATGTCGTATTTTCATTTTCATTTGTCTGTATATATCTTTTTATCTCTGCGCTTATTTCTTCTTTGACCCATTCATTTTTTAGAAGTATGTTGTTTAGTTTCCACATTTTTGTGGGTTTTTCCCCCTCTTTTTTGCAGTTGAATTCTAGTTTCAAGGCTTTATGATCAGAAAATATGCTTGGTACAATTTCAATTTTTCTACATTTGCTGATATTGTCTTTGTGGCCCAACATATGGTCAATTCTTGAGAATGTTTCATGTACACTAGAGAAAAATGTATACTCTGTCGCTTTGGGATGAAGTGTCCTGTAGATGTCTATCATATCCAGGTGTTCTAGTATTTTGTTTAAGGCCACTATATCTTTATTGATTCTCTGTTTGGATGACCGATCTAGAGCCGTCAGCGGTGTATTGAGGTCTCCAAGTATGATTGTATTTTTGTTAGTTTTTGTTTTAAGGTCAATAAGTAGCTGTCTTATATATTTTGGTGCTCCTTGGTTTGGTGCATATATATTAAGGATTGTTATGTCTTCTTGATTCAACTTCCCCTTAATCATTATGAAATGACCATTTTTGTCTCTGAGTACTTTTTCTGTCTTGTAGTCAGCATTATTAGATATGAGTATTGCTACGCCTGCTTTTTTTTGGGTGTTGTTTGCTTGGAGTATTGTTTTCCAGCCTTTCACTTTGAATTTGTTTTTATCCTTGTTGCTTAGATGTGTTTCTTGTAGGCAGCATATAGTTGGATTTTCTTTTTTAATCCATTCTGCTACTCTGTGTCTTTTTATTGGTAAGTTTAATCCATTTACATTTAGTGTAATTATTGACACTTGTGGGTTCCCTACTGCCATTTTATAAATTGCTTTCTGTTAGTTTTGTATCTAGTTTGATTCTTCTCTTTTGTTTTCCTATCATTTGTTTTTGTTTGTTTGTGTTCCATACTTCTTTCCTCTGTTGCTACCTTTTTTACGTCAAGTGTTTTTGTGGTGGTTTTTTTAAGGGTGGTTACCATTAAGTAATGAAAAGGGTACCTACCATATTCATTATAGTACCCTATCTTATAAGTATTTCTGCACTTCATCATCCTTTGCTACTGTTAATCTCCATCCTCTCCCCCCTTTTTTTCCTTTGTTGTCACAGTTTAAGTTTGGTTTTATTGTGTTCTTGGTGGAGCTGTTACTTGTGGTGTTGTTTTCTTTTGTTCCTTGAATCTGGTTGGAAAACCCCCCTTAGTATTTCCTGGAGTGGGGGCTTTCTGTTGATAAATTCTCTCATCTTTTCTGTATTTGTGAATGTTTTTATATCTCCTTCATACTTGAAGGATAGCTTTGATGGGTATAGTATTCTTGGCTGAAAGTTCCTCTCTTTCAGGGCTTTAAATATTGGGGTCCACTCTCTTCTAGCTTGTAGAGTTTCTGCTGAGAAATCTGATGATAATCTAATAGGCCTTCCTTTATATGTTGTACTCTTCTTTTCCCTGGCTGCCTTGAGAATTTTTTCTTTGTCATTGGTTTGTGTCATCTTTATTATGATGTGCCTTGGAGTGGGTTTGTTGGGGTTAAGAAAACTTGGTGTTCTGTTTGCTTCTTGAATTTGAGGCTTTAGTTCCTTGCACAGGCTTGGGAAGTTCTCGTCTATTATTTGTTTGAGTATATTCTCCATTCCATTTTCTTTCTCTTCTCCCTCTGATATACCTATTATTCTTATGTTATTCTTTCTGATGGAGTCAGACAATTCCTGTAGGGCTTTCTCATTTTTTATTATTTTTGAGTCTCTTTCTTCTTCTCTCTGTTGTGCCTCAAGTTGTTTGTCTTCTATTTCACTAATCCTATCTTCAATCTGGGCTGTTCTGTTAGCTAAGCTTGTTACCTCGTTTTTCAGCTCGTGAATTGAGTTTTTCATTTCTGTTTGATTTGTTTTTATAGTTTCAAATTCCTTGGTAATATATTCTTTGTGTTCATTGAGTTGTTTTCTGATCTCCCTATATTGCCTTTCTGTGTTTTCTTGTATATCTCTGAGTATTTTTAAGATTTCTATTTTAAATTCTCTGTCATTTAGCTCCAAGGCTTCCAATATGTTAAGTCTTTTCTCCATAGATTTTTCCACATCTATTTGTGGTACCTCTCTTTCTTTTGTATCCATAATATTCGATTTCCTCTTTCTTATTGGCATCTGAGGGTGGTCTTATTGATAGCACTAATTAGAATTAATAAAGAGTAAAAAGTAAAAAAAAAAAAAAGTGTAAAACACCCCACAAAAAAAACAGTAATAATTTATTATTTCCCCCTTTTTTCTCTCTTCTCTTTCCCTCCTCTCCCCTCCTCAGGGAAATATCGTGCCTATAATGGAGGGCCTGATTTGGGGTGAAGAGTTCAAGGGGCAAAAAAAAAGGGAGTAGGGACCTACTAAATGCAAAAAAAAAAAAAAAGGAAGAAAATCTTAAACAAGCATAAGATGATTTGCTTGTAAGTGATGGTCAACTAAGAGATATAATGAGAAGGATAAGAGGGAACCAGAAAAAAGGACCAAAAAAGAATAATAAAGAAGAAAAAATAAAAATAATAAGTAAAAATCTATTGTATTAAGTGGAGCGAAGACTAAATACAATGGAGACCTTGGGTTGGGAGGACCCAAAATGCCACAAAAATAAACAAACAAGAAAAAATAAAATAAAAACAAAAGCAAAAAGAGAAATAAAGCCAAAAAAAAAGCTTTGAGTCCCAAATTAACTAATTTGTTCGTGATTGAGGATTATATGGGAGGAAAGTAAAATGAGAAAAGAAAAAACAAATAGAAAGGAAAAAATAAGAAAAAGAGAAAAACGAAGGAAGAAATAAAATAGGAGGAGAAAAAAACAAAATAAGCAAGACAAAAAAAAAAAACAAAAGAGAGAGTGAGAGTTAAGTGTTTTGGAGTATAACCTTAAAGGAGGGTGAGGATGAAGAAGAAAAATAAAATGCAACACTCATGAGTAGTGTAGTTCAAGAAAGGGGAAGTATAAGATGGGCAGAGAATAGAAGGACCGAGGTGGAGGAAATAAAGGCAAAAAGATAGAAGAAACAAACAACAACAACAACAACAAAAAATTAGTGGATCAAGTTGTAAAGTCTGTGGGTTTTTCTTGATTTTGAGAGGTTAACTTCTTCCTTTTTCTTTTCTCTCCCTCTTCCTGGTCAGTGACTCTGTACCCCAGGCTCTGCCCCTGTGTCACTCTTAGGTAGGTATTTGCAGTTGATGGGATTCTATGGCAATGTCATATAATTGGCTTTAGTCTTGCTGGAAGTAAAGGCTTGTTGGCGTTTGCAAGGTTCAACGATGAGAGAGTTTGCTTTCCTGGATTCTCTCTCCTATTCCCCCCTTTCTGAATTAGCAGCCTGGTGATCCAGCTATAAGGCTGCAACTGCTTCTGCCTGGGGAGTAAGAGGCTCAAAGAGCTGGGAAATCCCCACTCTATCCCCACTCAGTGCAAGGCTTTGGGAAAGGCTCTGACAGTCAGGGCCTCCAGTGTAATCAGGCCGGGGGGGGGGAGTCAATTGTTGTCAAGGTGACTGTTCAGCGCCTATCATTTAGTTGGACCTCTCAACCCAGGCTTTCCACACTTTGTAGCCTGTTTTTGCAGGGAAGAAGAGGCACTAGTCTCTGCTTACGACTAGTGTAGTATAGACCTTATTATCTGCCAAGTCCTTCTTGTTAGTGTTTATCCCTGAATATGGAGGCTCTATCAATCAGAAGTTGCCCCCGCCCCTTTAGCGAGAGGCACTAAAAAATATCACGCCTCTTGTCTTGGATCGCTGAACTGAGAGAGATCTTATCAATTAGAACCGAGGGTGCGCAGATTTCATGGGTTAAGCTAATTTCAGTGATTGGGTCGCAGCTGTGTTTCTGAAGGTATTTTAGGCTGCCTGCGCGCACCCCTCCTCCAACGCTTGATTGTTAGCTTGAATGGCTGGGTGAGGTGCCCCGCCCACGGAGAGAATCTCCCAAGCCTCTCCCGCTCCCCTCGCCGCTGGTGGCTGGACCGCACCAGGCGCAGGATAATGGAGCCCCCTGGGTGTGCGGGCCAGCAGGGCGCCCTGGGCGCGTGGAATGCCCAAGGCACGTGCGCCAATGGGGCGCTCCGGGCACCGGTGGCCGGCGACCCCCACTTGCAGTGTGCGGGCCGCTGGGAACGTCAGCGGTGCTCAACTGGACCGGGCGCGTGCGCAGTTGCTCGCGGAGGCTCGCGGAGCGGCCGAGGTGGCGGTTCGCGGCGGCCGCTCACGGAGGCGGTGGCGGCTCGCAGCGGCTCGCGGTTCCCAAGTATATGGGCTGACTCACCACAGGCGCACTTCCTTGCGGTTTGAAAGAACGTCCCTGTGGTAGCTTCCTCCACACCCTCGTCTCTCAGATTCAAGTGATAACAGTCCTTTCGCTATCAGTTTGTGTGGAACTCCGGAATGCTCCGAGGATAAATTTTTCTGTTTCTAGTTGATAAATTTGTTGTGATTTAGGGGAGAGCTGTCGGACGCGCTGCTCACAGCGCCATTTCCGTGACGTCACTCAAAGCTAATTCTTATGGTTATGTCCTCCTCAGCCTACTCTGCCCTCCCTATTCAACACAACAACACCCATCTTCTATGAACAGTTCTCATATACCAAACTCAAAAAGGGGCTTCCTTCTTTGAGAGAGCTGACACTCTTATATGGAATTATCCCACTTCAGCCGCCAACTGAGCAAATAAACTATATTCCCAGCTAAAAAAAATTAAAACCCCAAATTTCCCCTGCTCAGAGATCAGTCACCCTGAATACACCCCTGCTTTCATATACCCCTTTATGCTTTATTGCTCAAGGTACTGTCCCATTGGGTCACCTCCGTTCTGACCTCTGCAACACCACAATAACTATCCAATTTCCCAAAGACCATCAGAATCATCAAGTTAACTATCAAGTTTCTCCAGAAGCAAATGGATTATTTTCTAATCCCTTTCAATTCATAGGACCCCCTACTCTTACAGCTTCACAACTTAAATGCTCCTATCCCACCACACAGCTATATCCCTGGCTCACTGCCCCTACCACACGGTTGCAATGCTCAAAGTAGATTTCTGACCATGTCTCCCCCCTAGTTGGGGCTGCACTTTCCTCCACCTTGATGGTCTGGAGTTCAAAGCCGGATGAACAAAACTGACCCCTTGTCCATCTATTCTCAATCCACCTCTCAGCCTGTATCACCCAATAAGAGGCTTTCTACTTGTGTAGGACCAACACCTATATGTGTCTCCCTACTAATTGGACAGGAACTTGTACCCTAGTCTATCTCACCCCAAATATCAACCTAATCCCACTCCATGAGCCTCTTCCAGTTACTAGTCTTATTACCACTCTCTCTCTGAAGACCTCCAAAACTCCCTGAAATAAATTGCCTCCACTTTAGTAAAAAGGAGGTATTTGTGTCTTTGTAAGAAAAGTGTTGCTTTTACCTTAATCCCGTGATGGTGAACCTTTTTATAAAAACCATCCACTTTTGAGTGCTGGTCAACCTGGTCCTTCCTGCCCACTAGTGGGCAGTCCAGCTTTCATGGTGGGCCAATTTTGGCACCGTTTGGTTGCTCCATTACCACCCACCATGAAACCTGGAACACCCACTAGTGGGCAGGAGGGACCAGGTTGACCAGCACTGCAAAAGCGGGTGGTTTTTTATAAAAAGGTTTGCCATCATGGCCTTAATCAGTCAGGACTAGTTAAAGACGCGGCAATCAAATTAAAGAAAAAACAAACCGAGTCATAGAATCAGTGGTTTTGCACAAACTGAGTGTCTTGGCTATTGTCTTTTATTGGTCTGCTCACTTTCTATTTATTATTCTAGTTTTTGGATCCTGCCTCTTATGTCTGTTCACTACTTTCTTACAGAACCGCATGCAGGCCTTCACCAATCAGAAAATTGGAGAAATCTACCTAGCCCTACACACCAACCCCAAAACCTGCCCTCATGAAACAGAAAAATCTGGAACCTTGTAAATACACCCCTATTCAGCAAGAAGCCATCCCTGCACCTCTCTATCCTATGAACCCCCACTGAGAGTAATCTTTAGAGAGGCCATAACCTCTTACCACCCCTTCTCGGCAGGAAGAAGTTACAGAAGATGATGACCACTCTCCCCTTTCCTTTGAGCCTCTCTAGGAATCATTCTCTTTCCTTTTTATATAAATATATCAAATAGTTGGAAATCTTAGGTTTTATTTCTTTAACCCTGCCAGCATGAGTTTCATTTCAGATCTTGTGGCAGGTGACCAACCACAAAGTAATGTCCAATGAAGTCATGGACGGTTGAAACTGCTGACGATTGAAAATGCACCAACATTCGTAATTAGTGAAAAAGCACCCCTGTGCCCAGGGATAGTGGCAGCCAATCAGCAAATGCCCCACTACCCTTCTTCCTTCCCTAAACCTAGTCCTTAAAACGTGGCCTAAGTCTGTAGCTGGGGCTGCTCTCCCTTACGAGACAGCCCAGCAAGTTTCCTTTCATTAAAGCCTGTTACACTGGTCTTTCAAACTCTGATTGACTCTATCAGTAAGAAATCTAACTTCAGGGAACACGTGCTTTGTTGCCTTGTTCGGGTTCACGCAGCTCTGCCAGCTAAGTAAATCTGACTTTCTTCATTGAGTTGTCGGGGCATTTTTGTCCTCCTTTAATTCCTGTAATAATATCAGGTAACCGAACAGATAAAATTCATGTCATCTGGGAATTTATACTTTGTTAGGGAGAAAGTGATAATAACTAAAATTTAAATTAAATATTAGAAGTTCATAAATTTAAAAGTTTATAGGGACAGTAATAATATGGGCAAATGGGTAAGGAATGTAGAACAGTTTATATTTTATGTTGGATGAATAGTGGGATGATCAGGGAAACTTTTACTGTAAATGTGTCATTTAGTTAAAGAATTGATCAAGGTAAAGGAGCAAGTCATGTAGATATCTGAGGAAAGACTTTTCTGATAGACAAAACAATTTTAAAGTCTCTAAGGTACCTGTATGACTAGTATTCTCACAAACAAGAAAAAGTCAGCATTATTGCAACAGAGTGAGAGTGGAAAAAAGTAGGAAAAAATGGATGCCCCAGGAAGCTATATCTATGGCTTGTAGCCATTACAAGTATTAAGTTTTCCTTTTAAGTGAGATGTGAGCCCTTGGAGCATTTTGAGCACTAATAGTCTCAATTAGTTTCTATCTGGCCATTTCTTTTTTAATACTCAGTTGGGGAACCTGTCCCACCTGGAAAACATAATCGGGTGACATAGTCTCTATGCAAAAATCAAAACAAAACAAAAACCTACAACAAAAAATAACTTAACAAACTAATAACCTTTCCCTTTTATAATGTCCTCCACTTTTCTTGTCAGCTAAAGGCATTGCTTTTCTGCCTCATCAGTAAATGGTCATCATTAGATATCAGTTCCTGGAAGCCTATAATTTAAAATCAGAATAAAGAAACTAGAAAATCATTTACTGGTGATTTAGTAAATATATACTTGATATTTTATGGGAAATTTGAAACCATGTCAACACAATAAATTTTAAAATAATAGAAAAATTAGACATTTACACATCTTATTAAGTGACCACTCCAATAAATCAAGTACCTATCTGATACCATACACAGATTTTACAATATTACTAACCATATTCTCTATGCTAAACTTTACATCTCCATGACTATCCTGTCAATTTGTACTTTATAATCCTGTTCACTTTTTAATTCATTGATTCAATCTCACTTCCATCTGGTAACTATCAGTCTGTTCTCTGTATAGGTGAGTTTGTTTCTGATTTGTTTGTACATTTATTTTGTTTTTTAGATTTTAGATATAAATGCAATTATATGGCATATTTCTTTCTCTGTCCTTCTTATTTTACTCAGTACAATAACCTCTTGGTCCAATGTTGTTGCAGATGACAATATTTTATTCTTTTTTATGGCTGAGTCATATTACATAGTAAATATGCACCACTTCTTTATCTATTCATGTATTCATGGAAACTTAAGTAACTTCCACATCTTGCCTATTGTAAATAATACTGCAATGAACATGTGGATAGAAAACAAGACACTTACATATATTATCTATAAGAGACTTCATTGAAAGACACACAGAATGAAAGTAAATACATGTAAAAATATTATTTTCTAAAAATGGAAACAAAAAAAAAACCTTCTTGGATAGCAATACTTATATATAACAGACAAAATAGACTTTAAAGCAAAGGCTGTAACAAAAGACAAAGGCCCAGCAATTTCACTTTTGGATATTTATCCAAAAACCAAAAACACTAATTTAAAAAGACATAGACATTTAGGTGCATTCTCTGCATCAAATGTATTCAGGAAGTGTTTAAACCATGAGAATAATTACACATTTGATGCTTGTAAAATGTGCCTCTTAAACCACATGCTCAGAAATGTTTTAGAAAATGCTCCTTTGTTGTTGTTTTGTTTGTTTGTTTTTGTTTTTGTTTTTAAGTGAAAGGAAGAGAGGTAGTGAGACAGAGTCCCGCATGTGCCCTGACTGGGATCCACCTGGCACCTCTCTCTGGGGCTGATGTTTGAATCAACTGAGCTATCCTCACCTCCTGGGTCAATGCTTGAACTAACTGAGACAGTGGCTAGGAGAGGGGAAGAGAGAGAGAAGAAGAAAAAGGAGAGGAAGAGAAGCAGATGGTCACTTCTTATGTGTGCCCTGATCAGGAATTGAACCCAAAACATTCGCACACTGAGCCAATACTTTATCCATTTAACCAATGGGCCAGGGCTCACTTAACTTTTAAATTTAGCCATTTTCTCATTTTCTCAGTAAAGGCTAATTGTTTTGAAATTTTCAAGTGGATTGTCGTAGCACTTGTCGCTATATCTGGAAATGGTTATAGTAACATAGTGAAGTGTAATGGACTCTGTAGTGAGATGGATTTGAATCACTGGCTATCCATCTTAACTGGCTGTGCAATACTTATAAAATCATGTCACCATTCTTTTCAGTGTTTGTATTTTTTTATAACATGAATATAATATTACCAAATTCAGAGAAATAATGTGAGCATAAAATGATGCAGTTTTTTTCAAGGCATCTCCTTTATTATCTTCATGCAAGTTCCATTTTTTTAATCATTTTTAATGAGGTGACATTAATCAGTCAGGGTACATAGGTTCTCCAGGTTATTTTGACATTTGATTATGTTGCATACCCATCACCCAAAGTCAAATTGTCTTCTGTCACATTCTATCTGGTTTTCTTTGTGCCCCTTCTCTCCTCCCAACCCCTCCCTTTCCCTCCCCAGCCCCGGTAACCACCACACTCTAGTCCATGTCCCTGAGTCTCATTTTTATGTCCCACCTATGTATGAAATTATATAGTTTTTAGTTTTTTCTGATTTACATATTTCACTCAGTATAATGTTATCAAGGTCTATCCATGTTGTTGTAAAAGATCCTATGTCATCATTTCTTATGGCTGAGTAGTATTCCATAGTATATATGTACCACATCTTCTTTACCCAATCATCTATTGAAGGGCTTTTTGGTTGTTTCCATGTCTTGGCCACTGTGAACAATGCTGCAATGAACATGAGGCTGCATGTGTCTTTACATATCACTGTTTTTGAGTTTTGGGAGTATATACATAGTAGAGGGATTGCTTGGTCATATGACAGTTTTATTTTTAATTTTTTGAGAAACTACCATACTGTCTTCCATAGTGGTTGTACTACTTTACATTTTCACCAACAGTGGATGAGGGTTTCTTTTTCTCCACAGCCTCTCCAACACTTGTTATTACCTATCTTGTTGATAGTAGCTAATCTAACAGGTGTGAGGTGGTATCTCATTGCAGTTTTGATTTGCATTTCTCTAATAGCTAATGAAGATGAGCACCTTTCATATATCTGTTGGCCATTTGTATTTCTTCCTGGGAGAAGTGTCTGTTCATGTCCTCTTTCCATTTTATTTTTGGATCGTTTGCTTGTTTGTTGTTGAATTTTATGAGTTCATTGTATATTTTGGATATTAGGTCCTTATCTGTGCTGTTGTTTAAAAATATCATATCCCATTTAGTTGGCTGGCTGTTTGTTTTGTTTTCAGTTGTCTTTGCTGTGCAAAAGCGTCTTAGTCTGATGTAGTCCTATTCATTTATCTTTGCCTTGACTTCCCTTGCCTTTGGAGTCATAAAGTGCTCTTTGTAAGCAAGGTCCATGAATTTAGTAGCTATGTTTTCTTCTATGAAATTTATTGTTTCAGGTCTTATATTTAGGTCTTTGATCCATTTTCAATTAAAAAAGTCAAAGATGTAATATTTTGGTAGGTATCATTTTCCACCCATACTTAGCTTTGTATATTGTGGCACATAACACTGTTATGTGTTATGTGCCACATTTAGAGAAAGATTTGAATTTCTTCCACAGATGGGCACACTACCATGTTTGTACTGTGAAGTCTAATTATAGCTCTACAATGCACATTGATATTAAAAGCTATTTGATATAGAAAAAAATTTGGTTTGTATTTGTACAAATTACTAACAGAATTTTTTTTATTTTAGTGAGACAGAGAAGAGAGGAAGAGAGACAGACAGACAGAAAGGAAGGGAGATGAAAATTATCAACTCATAGTTGCATCACTTTAGTTGTTCATTGATTGCTTTCTCATATGTGCCTTGATGGTACAGCAGGGGTTCCAGCTGAGCCAGTGACCTTGGGGTCATGTCTATGACCCCACACTCAAGCTGGTGGGAGGTACTCATGCAGGTGACCTCAGGGTTTCAAACCTGGGTCCTTGGCATCCCAGGTTGATGCTATATTCACTGTTTCACCACTTGGTCAGGCTAACAGAGATTCTTTCTATGAGTCTTGTTCAAATAAACAGAATTATAAATTTTAGTTTCCAAAACAATCCCAGCTTGAATATTACAGGAGAAGGGAACTGCTTAAACTCAAGAAATTGTTTGCTCTCATCTCATGAAGCCTAAATGCACTAACCCCTTGGTTGGTAAATCGCAGCTCACGAGCCACATGTGGCTCTTTGGCCCTTTGAGTGTGGCTCTTCCACAAAATACCACATGTGGGTGCTACCTCAATAAGCAATGTATCTACCTACATAGTTTAAGTTTAAAAAATTTGGCTCTCAAAAAAAATTAAATCGTTGTACTGTTGATATTTGGCTCTGTTGACTAGTGAGTTTGCCAACCACTGCACTAACCTTTTAGACTGTACTATGTTTTATAAGTGTAATGATTCTGATATTTGGAGCTGTGTGGCATCAGAACATGACTAGTACAATGGCAGACTGTAAAATGAAAACATTAAGCCACTTGTTTGACATTTATTTAATTTTTGAGGAGGTATTTTTCTGAAGTGAGAAGTGGTGAGGCAAAGAGACAGACTCCTGCATGCGCCTGACCAGGATCCACCTGTCATGCCTACTAGGGGGCAATGCTCTGCCCATGTGGGGCATTGCACCCTTGCAACCGGAGCCATTCTAGCGCCTGAGGTGGAGGCCAGGGAGCTGTCCTCAGCACCCGAATCAACTTTGCTCCAATAGAGCCTTGGCTGCAGAAGGAGAAGAGAGGAATGAAAGGGGGAAGTTTGGAGAAGCAGATAGGTGCTTCTCCCATGTGCCCTGGCTGGGAATCGAACCTGGGACTTCCACATGCTGGGCAGACACTCTACCGCTGAACCAGTCAGTCAGGGTCTCAGCATTTATTGACTATCCAGTGTGAGCTTAGCAGTGATAGCTACAGGATGTCGGCTCTGCCATCAAGTAATTAACTATATTCTTAGAGGAACTAACAACTATAGGGCAGTTCTACTATAAGACTGAATGTGAATACATTTATGTATAATAGAAATATACGGAAAGTAGTGGAGCAACAAAAGAAAAGTAATGACTCACTGTTGATCTAGAAGATCTGAAAAGGCTTCAAGGGAGTATCTCAAACAAGGCTTACAGTGTAAGCATAATTTTGAGAAGATTCAGAGAATACAGGACATAATTATTTTAAAAAAGTGGTTATGTGTTTAGAGTAGAGTGCATAAAGTGAGGAGGACGAAGAAATTCTGACTTTAGTCTATATGTTGCTATTAGTAAAAGTGTGTTCCATAGAATCTAGTTAAATTATTGGACCCATTGATAGTCCAGTAATTTGGGAAATGCTGCATATTACAATTTACTATTGTAATGAAAGTCATAAATCATATCAGCACATGAAAGTTATGTATTGGGAGATAATTCTCTTTGAGTTTCTGCACATCTTGAGAGCAGAGGCACTGACAGCCTTTGTTTTGGATGGTATTCTCAAGGCTATTTGTACAGCATTAGAATATACAGTGTCTCCCTCCAAAATAAAAAGCATGCATGCTTACTATCCTTGATAAAAGATTTCAGGCTTTCAAATCTCGGTGTTCCCTTACCATAATGCAACCCATTGGCCCTCCTTGCATTGCCATACTATAGGAAAAGGGCACTGGGGAATTGGTTCAAGAAAGTGCTGATAATTTTAGACTCTGTTGTTGCTCTGAGTAATAAAGTCCTTTAATTCTGACCCAGAAATGTCATTAGTTCTGCCAGCATTTACGAAACTGCAACAGGTTAACCTGTTAGCTTGCAAGTAAAATAAAACCTCAGACCTGGCATACTTCCTCATGTTCTGAAGTAAAAGATAAAATTTAATTTTGTTTAAACTAAGGTTTATCAACTTTAATGTTCCCCCAAATACTGACATTAACACCCTCTATAAGAAACCCTGGGAACTGTTAGAGCAGACAACACAGGAAGAGCACTATATATAGGCAGCACAGGAAACAGTTAAAAGGTCACTGCCATTAGTTCAAATGAGAGAAGATGAGGGCTTGGAATGTAAAGATTGTATGGCTATCATGGATGTTGTAAAAGATGAAGATGACAAAGAAGTACCACTAGCCTGACCAGGTGGTGGCGCAGTGGATAGAGCAGGGGTTGGGAAACTTTTTGGCTGAGAGAGCCATGAACACCACATATTTTAAAATGTAATTCTGTGAGAGCCATTAAATGACCCATGTATGTTAGGCATTATCTATTAAAAATTTGGTGTTGTCCTGAAGGACAGCTGTGATTGGCTCCACCACCCACAACCATGAACATGAGCAGTAGGAAATGAATGGATTGTAATACATGAGAATGTTTTATATTTTTAATCTTATTATTTTTTATTAAAGATTTGTCTGAGAGCCAGATACAGCCATCAAAAGATCTACATCTGGCTCGCAAGCCATAGGTTCCCGACCCCTGGGATAGAGCATCTGACTGGGACATGGAGGACCCAGGTTTGAAACCCTGAGGTTGCCAGCTTGAGCGCAGGCTCATCTGGTTTGAGCAAGGCTCATGGGCTTGAGCCCAAGGTCACTGGCTTGAGCAAGGGGTCATTCATTCTGCTGTAGCCCCTCAGTCAAGGAACAATTGAGAAAGTAATCAATGAACAACTAAGGTGCTGCAACGAAGAATTGATGCTTCATATATCTCTCTCTTTCTGTCTGTCTGTCTCTATCTGTCCTGTCCCTTTCTCTGTCCCTCTCTGTCTCTGTCACACACACAAAAAAAATAAGTACCATTAATGATATCAAACACAAAATGATATATGAAAAGATGCTCATCTTCTTTAGCTATTAGAGGAATGCAAATCAGAACGGCAATGAGATACCACCTCACACCTGTTCGATTAGCTATTATTAGCAAGACAGGTAATAGCAAATGTTGGAGAGGCTGTGGAGAAAAAGGAACCCTCATACACTGTTGGTGGGAATGTAAAGTAGTACAACCATTATGGAAGAAAGTATGGTGGTTCCTCAAAAAACTGAAAATAGAACTACCTTATGGCCCAGCAATCCTTCTACTGGGTATATATCCCAAAAACTCAGAAACATTGATACGTAAAGACACATGCAGCCCCATGTTTATTGCAGCATTGTTCACAGTGGCCAGGACATGGAAACAACCAAAAAGCCCATCAATAGATGACTGGATAAAGAAGGTGTGGCACATATACACTATGGAATACTACTCAGCCATAAGAAATGATGACATCGGAACACTTACAGCAAAATGGTGGGATCTTGATAACATGATACGAAGCGAAATAAGTAAATCAGAAAAAAAAAACAGGAACTGCATTATTCCATACGTAGGTGGGACATAAAAGTGAAACTAAGAGACATTGATAAGAGTGTGGTGGTTATGGGGGGAGGGGGGAATGGGAGAGGGAAAGGGGGTGGGGAAGGGCACAAAGAAAACAAGATAGAAGGTGACAGAGGACAATCTGACTTTGGGTGGTGGGTATGCAACATAATTGAACGACAAGATAACTTGGACTTGTTATCTTTGAATATATGTATCTTGATTTATTGATGTCACCCCATTAAAGAAAACCCACAAAATGACAGGATTGGGTGGAAGTGGAAAACAAAGAAGTTTCATTTGAGACAATGAATTTTTGGATTGGTAAGTAATTCATGTAAAGCTGTGCAGTAAGAAGTTATACCCAGCCTGACCTGTGGTGGTGCAGTGGATATAGCTTCAACCCAGAATGCTGAGTTAGCAGGTTTGAAACCCTGAGGTCACCAGCTTGAAGGCGGGGATTGCCAACTTGACTGTGGGACCACTGACATGATCTCAAAGTCAGCAGCTTGAGCAAATGGTCACTGGCTCAGCTAGACTCCCTCCCCACCCCATCAAGACACATATGAGAAGTAATCAATGCACAACTAAAGTGAAACAACTATGAATTGATTCCGCTCCCTCTCTCTCCTTTCCTGTCTGTCAAAAAAAATTATGTCCAAATATTTCCTTCCATACTTTATAATCATCAATAAAACATGCTTGAATATGTTAGTTAGACACATTTATAAACAGACAAGATTGAATCTATGTGTTTGAATATACTGATTGAATTGATGTCTCCTTATATGCAAAGCGTAAAGAACTACTACAGAGGCTGAAGTTAAAGAAAAACCAAAGAGCCTGCCCAGGCAGTGGCACAGTGGATAGACCGTTGAACTGGGATGTGAAGGACCCAGGTTCGAAACCACAAGATTGCCAGCTTGAGCGTGGTTTCATCTGGTTTGAGAAGACTTACCAGCATGATCCCAAAGTTGCTGGCTTGAGAAAGGGGTCACTTGTTCTGCTTTAGGTCCCTGGTCAAGGCACATATGAGAAAGCAATCAATGAACAACTAAGGTGGTGCAACAAAGAATTTGTGCTTCTCATCTCTCTCTCTCTTCCTGTTTCTCTGTCCCTAAATGTCCCTCTCTAACCCTCTCTGTCTCTGTGACACCCCCCCCCAAAAAAAACCAAAAAACAGTTGGTCTGGCCTGTGGTGGCGCAATGGATAAAACATAGAGCTGGAATGCTGAGGTCTTTGGTTTGAAACCCTACACTTGCCTATTCAAGGCACATACCATAACCAATAAATAAACAACTACAATGAAGCAGCTATGAGTTGACACTTCTTGCTCCCCCCACTCTTCTCTGTAAAATCAATAAATAAAATCTTCTTTTTAAAAAATCTTAAAGTTTAATTATTTATACACAGTTCTATTTATTTATTTATTTATTTATTTATTTATTTATTTATTTATTTTACAGAGAGAGAGAGTCAGAGAGAGGGATAGACAGGGACAGACAGACAGGAACAGAGAGAGATGAGAAGCATCAATCATCAGTTTTTCATTGCGCGTTGCAACACCTTAGTTGTTCATTGATTGCTGTCTCATATGTGCCTTGACCGTGGGCATTCAGCAGACCGAGTAACCCCTTGCTCGAGCCAATGACCTTGGGCTCAAGCTGGCGAGCTCAGGGTCTCGAACCTGGGTCCTCTGCATCCCAGTCCGACGCTCTATCCACTGCGCCACCGCCTGGTCAGGCTTAAAGTTTAATTATTTAAAAAAATACAATTGAAAGTTATGATTTCTGGTTGTGCGTATGTAAAGAGTTTGAAAGTACAACTGTGTATAAACAACAACTAAAAAGCTGAACAACCTGAAAAATCAACAACTCTTCCTGGATCCCTAAGACAGGGAGGACAGAAGGCAAATAACTGCCCTCAAAACTGAAGTGACATCAGGCAAAAATAGGAAGTCAGGGCTTACAAGAAGAGAGCCATGGGTAGAAAGTGCATCAGGAACCTTGTCAGGGTAGAAAAACCTGATCTTTAAATGACAAATTCCTGGAGACTCAGTGTGAACCACTCCGAGAGTTAAAACTCCAGGGCATACAGTCATGGAGGGTGGGGAGACTGTCTACAATATGGTAAGATTTACCTCAGAAACTCTACTAGGTGGCTCTGGCTGGTTGGCTCAGGGCTAGAGCATCAGCCCAATATGTGGAAGTCCCGGGATCGATTCCCAGTCAGGAAACACAGGAGAAATGCCCATCTGCTTCTCCACCCTCTCCCTCTCTCTTCCCCTCCTACAGCCATGGCTCTTTTGGAGTGAGTTGGCCCAGGGTGCTCAGGATGGCTCCATGGCCTCTGCCTCAGGTGCTAAGAAGAGTTCAGTTGCTGAGCAATGAAGCAACACCCCAGATGGGCATAGCATCACCCCCTGGTGGGCTTGCCGGGTGGATCCTGATCGGGCATATGTAGAAGTCTGTCCCTCTGCCTCCCCTCCTCTCAGTGAATTAAAAAAAAAAAAAAAAAAATATATATATATATATATATATATATATATATATATATATATATATGGTATTTTTTTTTCCGAAGCTGGAAACGGGGAGGCAGTCATACAGATTCCCACATGTGCCCAACCAGGATCCACCCGGCATGCCCACCAGGGGGCAATGCTCTGCTCCTCTGGGGCATCGCTCTGTTGTATCCAGAGCCATCCTAGCACCTGAGGCAGAGGCCACAGATTCATCCTCAGCGCCTGGGCTATCTTTGCTCCAATGGAGCCTCAGCTGCGGGAGGGGAAGAGAGAGACAGAGAGGAAGGAGAGGGGGAGGGGTGGAGAAGCAGATGGGCGCTTCTCTTGTGTGCCCTGGCTGGAAATAGAACCCGGGACTCCTGCACGCCAGGCCGATGCTCTACCACTGAGCCAACTGGCCAGGGCCAAAAAATATATATATTTTTTTTTAAAAGAAAGGAACTCTACTACGTCCCCACAGTAAATATTGGAGAAAAATCTCCACATTCTTCTGGTAGGGGAGGAAAAAACCATTTTGAAATACACCAGAGAACTCTGTTTTTCTTAACAAAGACTGCCATCCTCATTGAAAACTAGCTAACCAGAACGTACTCTGCTGCAGTATTACCAGAGCCTAACTGACTTAGGGAAATACTCAACTCTAGTTTGCTTCATCTATCCTGCTTCAAAGGGGGAAGAAAACAACTGAAAAATTCTTGAGAAGTTCCCAGTCCAGAGGCCTAGCTGACTAAAAGCCTGAGACCTAATCACAGGCCTATAGAACATTTCCATCTCATCTCACCACATTACTAAAGGCCCATTCACAATAGTTCCTTTAACCCTGTTCATCATATCCAGCCAGGAAGAAAAAAAAAATTACAAGACATATCAAAAGTAAAAACAAAAAAACCACACACATAATTCGAAGACACAGAGTAAGTATCAGAACTACACAAGGTAGGAATGTTGAAATGATCAGGTTAGAAATTTTTAAAAACTATGATCAATATGCTAATGGCTCTAATAGATAAAACAGACTGCATGAATGCAAAAGCAGATGGGCAGAGTAAGCAGAGAGATAGAAATCCTAAGAAAGACTTGAAAAGAAAGAACTAAAGAGAAAGAACAGAGATGAAAAATACTGTAACAGAAATGAATAATGCCTTTGATGGGGTTATTTGTACACTGGACATGGCTGAGGAAGACTCTCTGAGCTAGAGGATACATCAGTAGAATCTTCGAAAACCAAAAAGCAAAGAAATCAAACACAAAAGAACAGACTATCCAATAACTGTGAGCCAATTACAAAAGTTTGTATGTATATTACATACACACAACTGAAATACCAGAAGAGAGAAAAGAACAGAAAACATATTTAAAACAGAAATGACTTAGAACTTCCTTAAATTAATGTCAGACTTCATATCACAGTCCTAGAAAGCTCTGAAAACACGAAGTACAATAAATGCCAATAAAATTATATCCAGCCTGACCAGGCAGGTGTCACAGTGGACAGAGCATCAAACTGGGATGCAGAGGACCCAGGTTTGAGACCCCGAGATATGAGTGTGAGCTCATCTGGTTTGAGCAAAGCTCACCAACTTGAGCCCAAGGTTTCTGGCTCGAGCAATAGGTCACTCAGTGTGCTGTAGCCCCCCACCCCCGTAAAGGCACATATGAGAAAGCATTCAATGAACTAAAGTGCCACAATGAAGAAATGATGCTTATCATCTCTCTCCCTTCCTGTTTGTCTGTCCGTATCTGTCTCTCTCTCTGTTTCTCTCTGTTATCTGTCACACGTACACACACACACACACACACAGAAACAAACAAACAACAAAAACTATACCCAGGCACCTGTGGTGTCACAGTGGATAGTGTCAACCTGAAATGCTGAGATCACTGGTTTGAAGCCCTGGGCTTGCCCAGTCAAGGCACATACAAGAAGCAAGCGACCCTGGCTGGTTGGCTCAGTGGTAGAGCATCAGCCCGCTGTGTGAAAATCCCAGGTTCGATTCCCGGCCAGGGCACACAGGAGAAGCACCCATTTGCTTCTCCACCCTTCCCCCTCTCCTTTCATTCTATCTCTCTCTTCCCCTCCCACAGCCAATGCTCCATTGGAGCAAAGTTTGCCCAGGCACTGAGGATGGCTTCATGGCCTCCATGACAGGCATTAGAATGACTCCGGTTGCAACAGAGCAATGCCCCAGATGGGCAGAGCATTGCCCCCTGGTGGGCATACCAGGTAGATCCCGGTCAGATGCATGCAGGAATCTGTCTCTCTACCTTCCCCCTTCACACTTCAGGAAAAAAAAAAAAAGAAAAAAAGAAAAAAGCAAGCAATGAACAACTAAAGTGAAACCACTATGAGCTGATACTTTTCGCTCCTTCCTACCTCCTTTCTCTGTAAAATCAGTAAATAAAATCTTTAAAAAAAAACAAGGAAAAAAGTCTACTTATAAATAAAATCTTTAAAAAATGCCTGATTTCTGGTGGTGCAGTGGATAAAGCATCGACCTGGAACACTGAGTTCACCAGTTCAGATCCCTGGGCTTGCCTGGTCAAGGCACATATGGGAGTTGACGCTTCCTGCTCCTCCTCCCCTTCTCTCTCTCTCTCTATTTCCCCCATGCATCTAAAATGAATGAATAAAAAAATCTTGCCCTGGTCAGATAGCTCAGTCAGTTAAAGTATTGTCTTGAAGTGCAGAAGTTGTCATTTCGATCCTGGGTTAGGGCACATAAAGGACAGATTAATGCAGTGGTTCTCAACCTTTCTAATGCCGTGACCCCGCAATACAGTTCCTCATGTTGCGGTGACCCCAAACCAAAAAATAATTTTGGTGGCTACTTCATAACTGTAATTTTGCTACAGTTATGATTTGGAATGTAAATACCTGATATACATTATTTATTTTCCGATGGCTTTAGGCGACCCTGCTGGGGTCGCGACCCACAGGTTGAGAACCGCTGGATTAATGCTCCTGACTCTTTCTCACCCTTCTTCTCTTGCTAAAACCAATAAATAAATAAAAAACTTAAAAAAATAAGGAAATAGTAAAAGAAGTTCTTAAGAGAGAAAGAAAAAAAAATAGGTCCAAGGATGGGACGAGAGCAGAAAAGCAAATCTTGGAGGGATGGGGGAGGGCCTTACGGGGAGGGGGACAGGGGGATGTACTGGGGAACACGACAAAGGAGAGGATGTATTCAACAGCACACTAGAATCTATGTAAACACAATACATTAATAAAAAATAGGTCCAATAAAAGTGAAACTAAGAGACATTGATAAGAGTGTGGTGGTTACAGGGGGTAGGGGGGATTGGGTGAGGGAAAGGGGGTGGGGAGGGGCACAAAGAAAACAAGATAGAAGGTGACAGAGGACAATCTGACTTTGGGTGGTGGTTATGCAACATAATTGAATGACAAGATAACCTGGACTTGTTATGTTTGAATATATGTATCCTGATTTATTGTTGTCACCCCATTAAAAAAATAAAATTATTATAAAAAAAAATAGGTCCAAACTCAGATCTATATAAAGGGATAGTAATGAAGGAATAAGTAAAGAGAAAATTATTCTTATTCCTAATTAATTAAATAAGTAAATGTTTTCAAAATAACACCAACAATGTTTACAATAGTGTGTGTGTGTGCATGTGTGAGCACTTATGTATCCTTATATAAAAGAGGAATTAATGACAGGAATGATACAAGGTAGAGGAGGATGGATTAGCATTATTCATAAAAATAATAGTTATCTACATTCATTTCCATTTTACCTTCTGGAGATAAAGGAGAACAAGACATAAATATTATACTATGTAGAAATTGAGATTCATCTATGGTCAATTATAAGGTACTCATACTTCACATGAGGTGATAACACTGTTACCTAAAGGGGACTTACATTAGCTATATATGTGTATTGCAACTCTAAGCTAACCAACAAGAAAAGATGAAAAAATATGCTAAGAAGGGAGAGAAACAGATCATATAAAATGTTCAAATAAAATCACAAAAGGTATAAAAATATTGGAAGACAAAAATAGGAAAGAATAAGGGCACAAATACAAAGAGCAATGAATATAGCAGGTAATAATCCAACCACTATATATTTTCTGACCAGATGGTGGCGCAGTGGATAGAGCATTGACCTGGGATGCTGAGGACCCAGGTTCAAAACCTTGAGGTCACTGGCTTTAGTGAGTAGTTGCTGACTTGAGTGTGGGATCATAGACATGACCCCATGGTCACTGGCTTGAGCCCAAAGTTTGCAGGCTTGAAGCCCAAGGTTGCTGCTGGCTTGAGTCCCAGGTTGCTGGCTTGAGCAAGGGTTCACTGGCTCAGCTGGAGCCCCCCAGGCAAGGCACATGTGAGAAAGCAATCAGTGAACAACTAGGCGCTGCAACAGCAAGTTGATGCTTCTTATTTCTCTCCCTTCTTGTCTGTGTGTCACTGTCTGTTCCTCTCTTCCTCTCCTTTGCAAAGAAAAAAAAAAAGATAAAAAGAATCACACTGTTATCCATGAGTTTTTTCCTCTTCCTTTTTGTCTTTTTTGCTCAATCTCTCCACTCCTCTCACCCAGCACCCACACTGAACGCATAGATGTGGCCAACAGTGAGTGTGGTGATTGCTGGGGTGGGGGAGGCTGAAGAAGGCATGGTGGGAATAAATGGTGATGGGTGAATACCTGACTCCGAGGATGAACACACAATATGGTGCAGAGATGCAATGTAAGCTGGACACCTGAAATCTCTCTAATTATGCTGACCACTGTCACCCCAATAAATTCAATTAAAAAAAGAATCACAGACCTAAATATAAAAGGCAGAAATATAAAACTCGTAGAAAATAACAAAGCCTAGATGACCTTTGATTAGTAATGGCTTTTCAGATATAACACTAAAGATATAATCCACAATAAAAATAATTAATAAGTAGCCCTTCATTAAAATTAAAAACTTCCTGCCTAGCCTGTGGTGGTACAGTGGATAAATCTTCAGCCTGGAATGCCAAGGTTGCCGGTTCAAAACCCTGGGCTGCCCTGGTCAGGGCACATACAACAAGCAAGCAATGAACAAATAACTAACATGAAGCAACTATGAGTTGATACTTCCCATTCCATGCTCCCCTTTCTCTCCTGTCTCTGTAAAATCAATAAATAAAGTATTTTTTAAAAAAACTTCCTCTCTGTGTAGGAGAGTGAGAGCATAAGCCACAGACTGGGAGAAAAAGTTTGCAAAAGACACATCTGATAAACAACTGCTATCCAAAATACACAAAGAACTCTTAAGATTCAACAATAAGAGAACAAACCAATTTAAAAATGGGTCCAAGACCTGCAGGGATATCTCATCAAAGTAAATATACAGATGGCAACTAACATTTGAAAAGATGCTCCACATATTATCAAAGAAATGCAAATTAAAACAGTGAGATACCATGACACTCCAACAAGCAGGGCCAAAATGCAGAACCCTGACAACAGCAAATGTTGAGAGCGTGTTGAGTAATGGGAATCCTCATTCACTGCTGCTGGGAACACAAAGCGGCACAGCCACATTGCAAGACAGTTGGCAGTTTCTTTCTTTTTATTTTTATTCATTTTAGAAGGAGGGGTGGGTAGAGAAAGAGAGAGAGAGAGAGAGAGAGAGAGAGAAAGGGAGGAGCAGGAAGCATCGACTCCCATATGTGCTCTGACCAGGCAAGCCTAGGGTTTCAAACTGGTGACTGCAGTGTCCCAGGCTGACACTTTATCCATCGTGCCACCATAGGTCAGGTGAAAGTTGGCAGTTTCTTACAAGACTAAACTTACTCTTGCCATATGCTCCAAAACTCATGTTCCTATTTATCCAAAGGAGTTGAGAACCTTCATCTGTACAAAAACTGTACAAAAATGTTGCCTGACCAGTGGATAGAGCATCGACCTGGGATTCTGAGGTCTGAGATTTGAAACCCTGAGGTCACTGGGTTGAGCACAAACTTACCCAGCTTGAGCGCAAGGTCGCTGGCTGAGCTTGAGCCCCTCAGTTATGTTGTGTATGAAAGCAGTCAATAAACAAAGTGCCACAACTACGAGTTGCTACTTCTCATGTCTCTCACTTACCATCCCTCCGCTTTCACACACACATAAAAGTTTACTTGTTAAATTGTTTACTGAAAATGGTATCTTTTATTATGTATAATTACCACAGTTATATTTATATATATATATTAATTACTTGATGACTACCCATATTCCAGAGTCCATATTCTAGTAGGTTTACATATCATGGTTAGCTCAAGTTTAGGTTTATTTCACTAACTATTCTAGATCTTATATAAGACAAGTCTCATTCAACTTCTTGTAGCCATTGAAAAGATATATTCCACCTGGCCTATGGTGGCACAGTGGATGAAACACGGAATGCTGAGGTCGCCAGTTCGAAACCCTGGGCTTGCTTGGTTAAGGCACATGCAAATAGTAACTGCTTCTCGCTGCTCTCTGCCCCCCTTCTTTTTCTCTCCAACTCCCATTTCCTTTCTAAAATCAATAAAATTAAAAAAATGTATCCCACTTTATCCATAGTTTGCCTACTTCTACTTAATAGAATAAACCAAATATCTTACCATCTGAAATACATCAGAGCCTTCATCAAAATCCACCATAGCAAAAAATACCCTGTTGGTAAATGCGCTGGAGTACCGCCAGGAGTTTGCCAGGATCTCAAACTCTTCAGTAGCTGGATGCAATCAGATTTGTGAAGATAAAATAGAAAACATTTTAAAAAGCAATCTAGTTTATCAGCAGTAAAACAAATCCAAAGACTTAACAGCAGTTTTCCCAGTTGGTAGGGGGAGGGAGACTAGCAAGTCAGGTTCCAATGACAGTTAGGACAAATGTTGGCAAACTCTACCATCATTTTGGCATAAGAGGAGCCTGACTTCCACCTGACCTGTGCTGGTGCAGTGGACAAAGTATCGACCTGGAATGCTGAGGTTACCGGTTCAAAACTGTGGGCTTGCCCAGTCAGGGCACATAGGAGAAGCAAATATTATGAGTTGATGCTTCCTGCACCCCCTAAAATCAATAAATAAAATCTTAAAAAAAGAAAAGAAGCCTAAACCCAAGTTCTGAGTATTGCAATTGAAAGTATTAATTACCTGTCTACACTTCATAGTTTGTGCCTATTTATTATCACAAAACCTGCAGCAGTTACTGAAAAGGCCAGCTAATATGTCTGTACAACAATTTTTACTTTTATTTTATTTTTATTTTTTTGTATTTTTCTGAAGTGAGAAGCGGGAGGCAGTCAGACAGACTCCTGCATATGCCCAACAAGGATCCACCTGGCATGCCCACCATGGGGCAATGCTCTGCCCACCGGGGGCATTGCTCTGTTGCAACCAGAGCCATTATAGCACCTGAGGTGGAGGCCATGGAGCCTTCCTCAAAGCCTGGGCCAACTTTGCTCCAATGGAGCCTTGGCTGCAGGAGGGGAAGAGAGAGATAGAGAGAAGTGAAGGGGGAAGGGTGGAGAAGCAGATGGGTGTTTCTCCTGTGTGCCCTGACTGGGACTCGAACCCAGAACATCCACATGCCGGGCCGATGCTCTACCACTAAGCCAACTGGCCACGGCCTCTACAACAATTTTTAATACCCTAAAATACTAAGAGTTCAAAGACAAGTGAAGTATTTTCTACAGTAAAGTAGATGATAATATTAATCCATTTTAAAAATTGCAAGTATAGTACCATATTTCCCCATGTAAAAGATGTATCTTTTTCCCAAAAAATTTGGGGTCTAAAAACTGGGTGCACCTTATACAGTGGTTGTAGATTTTTTTACTTACCAGGTGTCTGTATATCATTGCTTTCAAGGAATTATATCCAAGATGCGTTTATCAACTTTTTTTAAAATTTATTGTCTAAAGTTCATGTATCAAAATTTATTGAACTAAATATTGAGTTTATTTATTTTTATTCTTCTTTATTAAACAATGCAAACATTAATAGCTGAATTTTCTTCTAGCACATGTTGTCTATACTCATTGAGCTTTGAAATGTAGGATTTTACTTTACAAATTGAATTTATCTTTTAATTTTTTTTGGCTAGTTGTAGTTTGAGGAGAATTTTCTTATTAATTATGTAAGTAATTGGCTTTAAATTTGATTTAACATTGATTTGTTTTTTACTTTTTTACATTTTGATTAGGGAATTGATATGATCTTATTTTATGATTGTAAAATATATTGAGGTTACATTTTAATTTTGAATGTAAATTCATTTTATTTATTTAGACATTATATTTTAGAACAGTCATATATTCGCAGTGAAAATGAGCAGAATTCACAGAGATTTCCTATATAGCCTGTGCCCCCACATACCCATAGCCTCCAATACTATCAAATACTATATCAGAGTGGTATATTTGTTATAATTAGTGAATCTATATTAATGCATAATTATTACCTAAAGTCCATAGGTTAGATTAAAATATACTGTTCTTGATATATATTCTATGGTCTTTGGTAAGTTATAATGACATGAATACATAGTTACAATATCATAAAGAGTAGTTTTACTGCTCTAAAACTCATCTGTGGGCTACCTATTTATTCCTCCTTCTTGTCAAACTCAGGAAATGACTGATCTCTTTATTGTGTAAAAAGTTTTGCATTTTCCAGACTGTGTAATAGTTGTACTCATTCAGTGTGTACTCTATTCAGTTTTATTTTTTTTCACTTGAAATATAAAATTAAGAATCTTTACATCTTTAAATGGCTTGGTAGCTCATCTGGATAGGCCTGAAATAGTTTATTCATTCACCTACTGAAGGACATAATGATTGCTTCTAAATTTTTATTTTTTTACATTCTGTCTCTGAGTTGTTGTTTTTTAAAATTATATTTAGAAAAATGAATTTAACATGGTGACATTGATCAATAACAGTACATGTGTTTCAGGCAAACATTTCTCTAGCATTTAAACTGCTGATTGTGTTGTGCACCCACCACCCAAAATCAAATCACTCTCCATCACCACATACTTATCCTTCTTTACCTCCTTCACCCCATCTCCTGTAACTCCTCCTCCTGGTAACCCTTTACATTTATCTATGTCCATGAGTCTCAGTTTTATATCCCACTTATGTGTGAAATCATATAGCTAACTTTTTTGATTTACTTATTACACTCAGTATAATCTTCTCAAGTTTTATCCATGTTATTGTAACTGGAAATATGTCATCATTTCTTATGACTGAGTAGGATTCCATTGCATATATGCACTGCATCTTCGTTATCCAATCCCCTATCTAAGGACACTTTGGTTGTTTCCAGGTCTTGGCCACTGTGTATAATGCTACAATGAACATAGGGATGCATCTATCTTTATATACCAATGTTTTTGAGTTTTGGGGGTAGATAATTTCTTCCATAATGGCTGTACTAGCTTGGAATCCCAACAGTAGTGAATGGGATTCCCTTTTCTCCACAGCTTTTCTAACACTTGTTATGTCCCATCTTGTTGATAATAGCCAATATAACATGTGTGAAGTGGTATCTCATTGTAATTTTTATCAGCATTTCTCTAACAGCTTGTGAAGATGATCATTTTTTCACATGTTTGTTGGCCATTTTCATATCTTCTTAGGAGAAGTGTGTGTTGAAGTCCTTACCTCATTTTTTAATTGGATTGTGTTTTTTTTTGTTTGTTTGCTTGTTGCTGAGCTCTGTGAGTTCTTTATATATTTTGGATATTAACCCCTTATTGGAGATGCTATTTGAAAATGTCATCTCTCATTTAGTTGGTTGTCTATTTGTTTGGTGTCAGTTTCTTTTCCTGTGAAGAAGCTTTTTAGTTTAATATAGTTGCACTAATTTAAATTTACCTTTACCTTACTATTTGACATTTCAGGTCAAATTCATAAATTGTTCTTTATGGCCAAAGACTGTAAGTTTACTACCTATGTTCTCATCTACATGATTTATTCTTGCAGATATTATATTTAGGTCTTTGATTCATTTTAAATAAATTTTTTTTCTGAAGTTGGAAACGGGGAGAGACAGTCAGACAGACTCCCGCATGCACCCAACCGGGATCCACCCGGCATGCCCACCAGGAGCGACGCTCTGCCCACCAAGGGGCGATGCTCTGCCCCTCCGGGGCGTCACTCTGTTGCGACCAGAGCCATTCTAGCACCTGGGGCAGAGGCCAAGGAGCCATCCCCAGCGCCCGGGCCATCTTTGCTCCAATGGAGTCTCCGCTGCGGGAGGGGAAGAGAGAGACAGAGAGGAAGGGGGGGTGGAGAAGCAAATGGGCGCTTCTCCTGTGTGCCCTGTCCGGGAATCGAACCCGGGTCCCCCGCACGCCAGGCTGACGCTCTACCGCTAAGCCAACCGGCCAGGGCCTAAATAAATATTTTTGAAAGGTGATGAACTATAGTCAAGCTCATTGTCTGTATGAGGCTTACCAATTTTTCCATTACAATTTATTGAAGAGACTTTTATTTTCCATTGTATGTTTCTGACTCTTTTGTCAAAGATTAGTTGTCCAAATTAATGAGGTTTTATTTCTGGGCTCTCATTTCTGTTCCATGGGTCTATATGTCTGTTATTTTTTTTCCAGTTCCAACTATTTTGATTATTATGGCTCTATAATATAATCAGAAGTCAGGTAGTATGATATGTCAAGCTTCATTCTTTTTCTTCAGGATTATTTTGGCAATTTAGGGTTTTTTATTGTTCTATACAAACCTTGTAATTTTTTGTTTTAGTTCTTTAAAAACTGACATTGTGATTTTCACGGGAATGGCACTAAATCTGTATATTGCTTTGTGTCACGGTCCAGCCATGACAAGTATATACCAGGGTCCTGAACGGTAAACTTAAAGATCTATCTATCTATCTATCTATCTATCTATCAATCAATCAATCAATCAATCTAGATATATCATATATTTATATATATAGATATATATCATATATATCTATCTAGATAGATAGATAAATATTTGTTTTATTAATTTTTTCTATGGGTTTTTAATTCTCTATTTTATTTAGTTCTGCTCTAGTTTTTAGTATTTCTTTTTTTTC
This sequence comes from Saccopteryx bilineata, assembly GCF_036850765.1. Taxonomy (NCBI): domain Eukaryota; kingdom Metazoa; phylum Chordata; class Mammalia; order Chiroptera; family Emballonuridae; genus Saccopteryx; species Saccopteryx bilineata. The sequence continues at coordinate 83,093,989 of NC_089502.1, read as the reverse complement.
TGCTAATTTTGGGTAGCCTTTTTTTCTAGTTATTTAAAATGTGATGTTAGATTGTTTATGTGAGATATGTCTTGTTTCCTGATAAAGTTTTGTGATGATATAAACTTCCTTCATATCATATCTATCTATCTATCTATCTATCTATCTATCTATCTATCTATCTATCTAGATATACATACATACATACACACACAGAGATGGGTTTAGGAGGACGCCAGGGCAAGCAGCCTCTACCAGGCATCTCTAAACTATGACATGCGGGCCGCATGTGGCCCCCTGAGGCCATTTATCTGGCCCCCCCACCGCACTTCCAGAAGGGGCACCTCTTTCATTGGTGGTCAGTGAGAGGAGCACTGTATGTGGCGGCCCTCCAACGGTCTGAGGGACAGTGAACTGGCCCCCTGTGTAAAAAGTTTGGGGATCCCTGGTACTGTTCCTTAGCCATAATGTGCCTGCTCCCAGAAACACATCCACTTTTATTCACAGAAAAAATGTGGTCCATCAGCAATTCAATTAAGTTTCCAAGGCAACACAAAGACAACCCCACACCATACCATCCAAATCTACTTTACACTAATGAGAAACTAGCTTCCAGCCTTCTCCGGAGAACATGGGTGAGACAAATGAAAATCAGATGTAGCTCTTTGTTAACTAGGTGGGGTTTGGGCCCAGCACCTCTGTCCAGATTGCAAAAATACCCTGTTCATTTATTTGGTACCCAACAGCTTTGGGTAATATGACAATTTTAACTATGTTGATTCTTCTAATCTATGAACATGAACTATTTTTCATCGCTCTGTGTCTTTGACAATTTCTTTCAATAATGCTATGTAGCTTTCAGTATATAGGTTCTTCACATCCTTTGTTAAGTTAATTCCTAATTATTTTCTTTTTTTGGTTGCAACTGCAAAATAAATCATTATTTCAGATCATTGGCATATACAGTAGAAAAGCAGTAGAACTTTGTATAATGATTTTGATTCCTGTGATTTAACTTAATTAATTTATGATTTCTAACAGGTTTTTTTTTTTGGTGGAATGTTTGGGTTATTTATATATAGGATCATGCCATCTGTAAGAAAGTGATGCTTTCACTTCTTCTTTTCCTATATAAATTACTTTTATTTCTTATTGTATGATTGGCTAAAACTTTTGGAACTATGCTAAATAAGAGTACAGAGAGTGGGAAACCTTGTCTTTTTTCTAATTTTAGAGAAAAAGCCTTAAGTTTTTCAACATTTATTATAAAATTAACTGATAATTTGTCACATACATCCTTTATTATGTTAAGGAACTTTCCTTTGATACCAATTTTATTGAGTGTTTTAAACATAAGGGATGTTGTATTTTATCAAATGCTTTTTCTGCATTTATTGATAGAATCATATAATTTTTGTTCTTTGTTTAGATGATATAGTGCAGTGGTCAGCAAACTCATTAGTCAACAGAGCCAAATATCAACAGTACAATGATTGAAATTTCTTTCTTTTTTTTAAATTATTTTTATTTATTTATTCATTTTAGAGGAGAGAGAGAGAGACAGAAGGGGGGAGGAGCAGGAAGCTTCAACTCCCATATGTGCCTTGACCGTGCAAGCCCAGGGTTTTGAACCGGAAACCTCAGCGTTCCAGGTCAACGCTTTATCCACTGAGCCACCACAGGTCAGGCTGAAATTTCTTTTGAGAGTCAAATTTTTTAAACTTAAACTATATAGGTAGGTACATTTCTTATCTAGGTAGCACCCACACGTGGTATTTTGTGGAAGAGCCACACTCATGGCTTGTGAACCGCTGTTTGCCAACCACTGATATAGTATATTACATTGATCGATTAACACATTTTGAACAACTTTATGCTGTTGGAATGAATCACATTTAATCATGAGTTTTGTTTTTTTTAAATATGTTGATGTATTCATTTGCTAGTATTTTGTTTAGGATCTTTTCATCTGCATTCATGAGAGATCTTGATTTGTAGTTTTCTTTTTTTTTTTTTTTTTTTTTTTTTTTTTTTTTTTTGTGCTGTCCTTGCCAGGTTTTGTCATGAGGATGATGTTGACCTCATAAAATGTGTTAAGAAGTATTGCTTCTTCTATTTTTTGGAAGACTTTGAGAAGGCTAGAAAGCAAATCTTTAAATTTTTGGAAAAATTTACTAGTGTACCATCTGATCTTGAACTTTAAATTTTGGAAGGGTTTTGATAGTTGTTTCTATTTCCTCTCTGCTTAAGGGTTTATTTAGATGTTTTACTTCTTGACTCAGCCTGGGAATATGTATAATTTTAAAAAGACATGTTTTTATTATTTTTTATTTATTCATTTTAGACAGGAGAGGGAGAGACAGAGAGAGAGAAGGGGGGAGGAGCTGGAAGCATCAACTCCCACATGTGCCCTGACCAGGCAAGCCCAGGGCTTTGAACCGGCGACCTCAGCACCTCCAGGTCGATGCTCCATCCACTGCGCCACGACAGGTCAGGCATAATTTTAGAAACTTATTTATTTCTTTTAGGTTGTTGAATTTGGTGGCATGTAATGTTTCATAATATTCTATTATCCTTTGTATACCTATGATGTCTGTGGTAATATCTTCTCTTTCATTTCAGATTTTGTTTTTATGAGTTCTTACTCTTTTTTCTTAGTAAGTGTAGCCAGGAGTTTGTCAAAATTATTATTCTTTTCAAAGAGCCAGCTCTTTGTTTTATTAATTTTTTCTATAGATTTTTAATTCTCTATTTTATTTAGTTCTGCTTTAGTTTTTAGTATTTCTTTTTTTTTCTGCTGATTTTGGGTAGCCTTTTTTTTCTAGTTCTTTAAAATGTGATGTTAGATTGTTTATGTGAGATATCTCTTGTTTCCTGATAAAGTTTTTTGATGATATAAACTTCCTTATCTTACTGCTTTTGTTGCATTCGAGAAATTTTGGTATGTCATATTGTTTTTTTTTTTTGTCTTTATATATATTTTGATCTTGGCTTTTATTTCTTTTTTGACACAGTCCATTTTTAGAGGTATATTATTTAATTTCCACATTTTTGTGGGTTTCTCTACTTCCTTTTTTCAGTTGAATTCTAATTTTAAAGTCTTATGATCAAAGAATTTGCTTGGTTTAATTTCAATCTTCTTAAATTTTGTGATGTTAATTTTGTGGCCCAATAAATGGTCTGTTCTTGAGAATGTTCCATGTATACTGAGAAAAACATGTACAAACTGATGTTCTGGAATAAATTTTTTTGTGTTTATTATGTTCATTTGCTCTGTGTTTTGTTTAAGCCCAATATTTCTTTGTTGATTTTTTTTTGTTTTATTCATTGATCTAAAGTCATCACTGGTGTGTTGAATTCTCCAAATATAATTGTGTTTTTTATGTTTTTATTTTCAGATGTTAATAATAAATTTCTCATATAATTTGGTGCTACCTGATTTGCTGCATATATATTAAGAAGTGTGCCCTGGCCGGTTGGCTCAGCGGTAGAGCGTCGGCCTAGCGTGCGGAGGACCAGGGTTCGATTCCTGGCCAGGGCACACAGGAGAAGCGCCCATTTGCTTCTCCACTTCTCCACCACACTTTCCTCTCTGTCTTTCTCTTCCCCTCCTGCAGCCAAGGCTCCATTGGAGCAAAGATGGCCCGGGCGCTGGGGATGGCTCTGTGGCCTCTGCCCCAGGCGCTAGAGTGGCTCTGGTCGCAACATGGCGACGCCCAGGATGGGCAGAGCATCGCCCCCTGGTGGGCAGAGCGTCGCCCCATGGTGGGCGTGCCGGGTGGATCCCGGTAGGGCGCATGCGGGAGTCTGTCTGACTGTCTCTCCCTGTTTCCAGCTTCAGAAAAATGAAAAAAAAAAAAGTGTTATGTCTTTTTTATACAGTGCCCCCTTTATCATTATGAAATATCTATCTTTGTATCTGGTTACCTTTGTTGTATTGAAGTCAGCATTGTCTGATATAAGTATGGCTATACCTGACATTCTTTGGTTATTATACACTTGGAGAATCATTTTTCAGTCTTTCACTTTGAGTATACTTTTATCCTTGCAGCTTAGATGTGTCCCTTGAAGGTAGCCAGCATATGTTTGGGTTTTTCTTTTTGATCAAGTCTGCTACTCTCTGTGTTTTTATTGGGGAATTCAATCCATTTACATTTAGGGTAATTACTGACACTTGAGGGTTTCTTATACCCATTTTTGTTCTGTTTTCTGGTAACTCTGTGTCTCATTTGGTTCTTTTGTGTTTCAGTAAGTTGTGTTTCTGTGATGATAGTTTATACTTCTTTCCCTTATTTCTTTTTTGAAGCTGTGCATTTTGTTAGTAGCATTTTCGTGGGTGGTTACCATTAGGTTTTCAAGAGAAAATTTATCATATACATGAAAGTCCTTTGTCTTATGAATGTTGTTGCACTCCATGTTTCTTTACTACTGCTGAACTTTATCCACTCCCCTTTTATGTTATTGTTGTTAGAAATTATCCCTGTTTTTATTGTGATCTTTTTTTGTGACAGAGACAGAAAGAGAGACAGAGAGAGGGACAGATAGGGCAGACAAATAGGAAGGGAGAAAGAGGAGAAGCATCAATTCTTTGCTGTGGCATCTTAGTTGTTTATTGACTGCTTTCTCAAATGTGATTTGACCTGGGGACTACAACAGAACAAGTGACCCCTTGATCAAGCCAGTGAATTTAGGCTCAAGCCAGCAACCATGGGATCATGTTTATGATTCTATGCTCAAGACAGCAACCCTGCTCTCAAACTTATGAACCTGTGCTCAAACCAGCAACCTCGGGGTTTCAAATCTGTGTCCTTTGCATCCAAGTCTAGCATGCTATTCTCTGTGTTACCACCTGGTCAATCTATTGTGCCCTTGTTGGAGCTTTCACTTGTAGTTTTGATTTGTTTTCTTTTCTGTATCAATCTGCATAACACCCTTGTATATTTCCTGCAGTGGAACTTTTTTGTTGATTTATTCCTTCAGCTTTTTTTATATCTGAAAAGATTTTATTTCTCCACATTTCAAGGATAAGTTTGATAGATATAGTGCACTTGGCTAGTAATTCCTTTTTTTAAAAAAATATTTTGAATATTTGTGTCTACTCTTTTTTGACTAGTAGAGTTTCTGCTGAGAATTATTTTTTTTTTTCTTTTTGTATTTTCTGAAGTTGAAAACAGGGAGGCAGTCAGACAGACTCCTACATGCGCCTGACCGGGATCCACCAGGCATACCCACCAGGGGGCGATGCTCTGCCCATCTGGGGCATTGCTCTGTTGCAACCAGAGCCATTCTAGCACCTGAGGCAAAGGCCATGGAGCCATCCTCAGCGCCCGGGCCAACTTTGCTCCAATAGAGCCTTGGCTGCAGGAGGGGAAGAGAGAGACAGACAGGAAGGAGAGGGGGAGGGGTGGGAAAGCAGATGGGCACTTCTCCTGTGTGCCCTGGCCGGGAATCGAACCCAGGACTCCTGCATGCCAGGCCGACGCTCTACCACTGAGCCAACTGGCCAGGGTGAGAATTCCTGTGATAATTTAATGGGCCATCCTATATATTATGTTCTTTTTTTTTTAGCTTTCTTAAGGATTCTGTTTTTTTGTCATTGATTTTTGACAATTTTATTATTATGTGGCTTGCATAAGGTCTGCTTGGTTTGAGGTAACTTGGTGTTCTCTTTGCTTCTTGAATTCAATGATCTAACTCTTTTGATAGGGTTGGGAAATTCTCATCAATTATTTGTTTCAATAGGCTCTCCATTCCTTTCTCCCTCTCTTGTTCTTCTGATATACTCATTATTCTTATGTTACTCTTTCAAGTGGAGTCAGATGATTTTTTTAGAGCCCCATAATTTTATTTTTAATTCATGAGTTCCTCTGCAGCATCTCTAGTTGACTGTTTTCAATGTCACTGATTCTCTACTCTATTTGGCCTCTTCTATTAGCTAAACTGGCTACCTCATTTTTTAATTCATGTATTGAGTTCTTCATATCTGTTTTGTTCTTTTTTTAATGTTTTCATTTCCTTGGTGAAGTACTCATTTTGTTAATTTTTTTAGTTCATTTAATCACTTATCAGTGTTTTCTTGCATTTCATTGAGTATTTTCAAAACTCCAACTTTAAATTCTCTATTATTTACCTCTGAGATTTCATATCATTGAGATTTTTTTCTGGAGAATTTTTATTTTATTTCTGAACTACATATCTGTATATTGTTGTCATGGTATTCAATTTTTTATTCCTTGATGGTCTTTGAGAGTGGTATTGTTAAGAACTCTAAGAAAAAAAACTACTACAAACATGAAAAATAAAAACTGAAATATATACAATGAAAAATTAAAAATAATGACATGTAATAAAAAACCACATAATAAAAGAGCAAAACCCAATTAGAAAAGAAAACAAAGAACAAACAAAACACCCATAAAATAAGTATAAAAATAACAATTAAAGAAAAGAATATTCAAATGAGAAAAAGAATAAAAAGAAAAAGAGGAAAGAAAAAGGAGGAAAAAAGAGGGTAAAAGGGAAAAAAATTATTTTGAGACTATTGTTGTCTTGTTATAAGTGTTGTTATACTACAAGTTTGAGCATTGTGAAATTCCTGGGCTGACTTCTTCTGTGAAATTGCTGTCGTAATGATATATATGGGACCTCAGTTGCATTGGTGGGTAAGGCATATTGTGAGATCTCTATGACTTCAGATTTATGGCTCTAGCAATGGTGATCTCAAATCTCCAGCAGCTCCTCCCCATGTCATAACTGACCAGCAACCTGGACACAGAACACCGCTGTTTTTCAGGGGAGAGAGTGGCTCTGGAGAGCTAGCTGTGGGGTTTGTATCTGTCACTGTTTATACCTGTGAGATAAAAAAGTGGGATCTGGGAGACTGGGTGGCTTCATTTTGGTTTTCTCTGTGTCTGTACTGAGTGTGGGTTTTGGAGAGACCATTGGATTACAAGTCATGACCCAGTGCTCTGCTGCTTTTGTTTTGTTTCTCCCCCCTCTGTCTCTCAGTCTCCTTGCTTGTCCTCGATAAATGATAAAATAGTCCTAGGCACTCAGGGCTTCCCTCACTCTAATTTGGTAAACCTCCCAGCCCCCCACACCCAAACATAATCCCTCCCTCCCAAACCCATAGTCCAGCATAGAAGAAAAAAAACATTCACTCCAGGTTTGTCTCATTCCAGAGCTGACTGTGAGTGTGTGTATTATCTTCTGCCTCCTTTTTCAACCCATCCCAATTTTAGTTTATTTGTTGTACAGATCTGATTGTTCAGGTGCATCTTTGAACCTAGCTGAGATTCCTTCACTATGTTATAGTTGTTCAATTTGTTCAAATTTCTAGAGCAGAGATCAGGAATATTTCTCACACCATCATTACTCTGACATTATGTCTTAGTCTTCTCATTCTCTGAAAATTGCATTTTTCAGAGAAGAAATTTATAACTTTAATGAGGTCAGTCTGAACAATTATTTCTTTCACAAATTGTTCACCTGATAGTGTATTTAAAAATTCATTGCTTAATGGCTTAATATCCAAAATAAACAAAGAACTCACAAAACTAAAAAACAAACAAATAAACAATCCAATAAAAATGGGAAGATGACATGAAGAGACACTTCTCCCAAGAATAAATACAAATGGCCAATAGATATTTGAAAATATTATTATCTCTACTAGCTATTAGAGAAATGTTAATCAATGCCACAATGAGATACCACCTCACACCTGCTAGATTAGCTATTATCAAGAAGACAGGTAATAAGTGTTGGAGATGCTTTAGAGAAAAAAGAACCCTCATTCACTGTTGGTGGGAATGTAAAGTAGTACAATCATTATGGAAGAAAGTATGGTGGCTCTTCAAAAAATTAAGAATAAAATTACCATATAAACAAGCAATTCCTCTACTGGGTATATACCCCCCAAACTCAAAAACATTGGTATATAAAGACACATTTATCCCCATGTTCATCACAGCATTGTCACAGTGTCCAAAACATAAAAACAACCAAAATTCCCTCAATAGAACATTGGATAAAGAAAATGTGGTACATATATATTATGAAATACTACTCAACCATAAGAAATGATGACATAGTATCATTTACGACAACATGCATGGACCTTGATAAGCTTATACTAAGTGAAATAAGTAAATCAGAAAAAAACTAAGAACTGTATGATTTCATACATAGACGAACACAAAATTGAGATTTATGGACATAGATAGGAGTGCAGTGGTTACCAGGGGGAGGGAAAGAGAGAAGAGAAAGGGGATGAGGGAGGGGAAGGGCATAAGGAGAAACAAATAAAAGGTGATGGAGGATGATTTGACTTTGGGTGATGGGTATACAATATAATTGAATGTCAAAATCATGTGGAGATGTTTTCTCCAAATCCATGTACTGTAGTTTACCAATGTTACCCCATTAAAATTAATTGTCTAAATGAAATAAAATACTATAAAAATAATAAAAAAATAAAAAGTCATCAACATACCCAAGTTTATTTATATTTTAAGAGTTTTATATTTCTACATTTTACATTTAGGTCTATTATTCACTTTGTGTTATTTTTTGCATAAGGTGTAAGATTTGTGTCTAGATTAATTTTTTCCATGCAGATGTCTAATTGTTTCAGCAACATTTGTTGAAAATAATATCTCTGCTTCATTGTATTGTCTGTGCCCTTTGTCCAAGATCAGTTGACCATATTTATGTGCATCTATTTCTGAGTTCTCTATCTGTTTTATATATATTATTGTTTTATCAATCCCACACTATATTCATTATTTTAGTTTTATAGTAAGTATTGAAGTCAGGTGGTATCAGCCCTCCATCTTTTTTCTCCTTCAATTTTGTTTTAGGCTATTCTAGGTATTTTTATCTCCATATATAAATTTTAGAATTATTTCCTTGATATTCACAAAATAACTTTCTGGGAGTTTGATTAGAATTTTATAGCATACATAGGCCATATTGTTAAAAACTGAGATTTTGATAATATTGAATCTGTAATAAATTTTAAGGTGTTTTACTTCTAATTATGTATAAAATTATTTCAGCATAGTCAAATATTAAAATGAAATTTCATTTCTCTGTTTCTGTGTTTTATCAAATAGTCAAAGTAGCTTTCTGTTTATTTAATGTGACACAAAAACATATGTAAGCAGATTCAATGTTTACCAACACATAGAGTATGATGTGTTTTTTCTCTTGTCCTCACTCTATTTCCTTAGGAGTGGTGTTGACAGATAATCTCAATAGAAATATTGTACTGTAAAATTTATGATCTCATAAAAGCAGTAAATAAACAGAAAAATTACAATAAAATATATCTATACTTGACAAAATGCTTATCTACAAAAATCAGACCTAAAATTTACACTGGAAAAACCCTACATATGTTTTTTTGTAGAATAACAATGGCATATCTATAGCTAGAGTACAGATGTATGTGCTTTGGATATGGCCTAATTTTCAGTGAATATTTTTTAGTGTATCTCATTTAAATTGAGTTGAAATATTTACCAATTTCTACCATCTTTATTTCTTTTCCTTTTTGTGACAGAGACAGAGACAAAAGAGAGGGAACAGATAGGGACAGACAGGAAGGGAGAGATGAGAAGAATCAATTCTTTATTGCAGCCCCTTAGTTGTTCATTGAATGCTTTCTCATATGTACCTTTACTGAGGGGCTACCAAAAACCAAGTGATCCCTTTCTCAAGCCAGCAACCTTGGGTTCAAGCTGTTGAGCCTTGCTCAAATCATATGAGCCCACGCTCAAGCTGGCAACTTCAGGGTTTTGAACCTGGGTCCTCTGATCCCAGTTTGATATTCTATCCACTGTGCCACCACCTGGTCAGGCTCCAGCCTTTCTTTTTATCATGCTAATCCAAAGAAGAACATGCAACCAAAGTTTCCCAGCATGTGATAAAACCAGGGTTTTTCCTCTCTTGTCTATTAGAAACGTATTGGTGGCTATTATCCCCTCCAGAAGCAGTACATAGTTGTCACTGATCTCAATTACATGCTCTGTTTTGTGTGAATGGTTGAATTCCACTCCATAATACTTTAGCCACCTTAAAAATGATCACATATGGATATTTTTTTCAATCATGACAAGGTATCTGATATATGATTGTATTGCACTGAAAACTAGTAGAAAAATTAACATCATATATAAACATCTGTTTTCAAACATTTTTAAAAGCATGCAGATCATGAAAGTGATACCTGAAAGAAGTAAAACTTATGATTACCATTATCAAAGGTTTTCTACCCAAAAGCACCTTCTGCACCATTATGCAGGAATAGGGTACCCAAGCACAGCAGAGAAATTTGGTTGAATTGAAATCAAATATTATAATTAAAATAAGTTGATGAAGTTAAAATATGTAGGGCAGAGTTTTGGAAGGATGGTTGTATATAGACAAAAAAGTTCAGAAGTCTGCATTGGATCTCTATGAGTCTATTTTTAACTCAAAACTGCACATACATAGGGTAAAACCTCATAAGATTAAGCAAAGTAACACTGGGGAGATGTAAGGTAAACAATTCTGAGAGTTCACACAGAACTAGAATTCATTAAAGTTTGACCAGCAAAAATGGAGAGACTTCATTACATATATGATCTATTCAGTTGAGATCTCTGAAGAATCACACTTCAACAGTAGGAATAGACTATGCATAGAGTAAAGGCACATATAAAATTGTTCTAAAAGGGTCAATTAAAAATTACCAATAGTGTCATAGTGGATAAAGTGTTGACTGAGGCTCTGAAGACTCAGGTTCAAAACCCCAAAGTAGCCAGCTTGGAGGTAGGTTCATCTGGTTTGAGCACAGGCTCACCAGCTTTAATGCAGGGTTGTCAGCTTAAGTGTGGGATCATCTATATCAGGGGTAGTCAATCTTTTTATGCCTACCGCCCACTTTTGTATCTCTATTAGTAGTAAAATTTTCTAACCGCCCACTGATTCCACAATAATGGTGATTTATAAAGTAGGGAAGTAACTTACTTTATAAAATTTATAAAGTAGAGTTACATCAAGTTAAGGCATATAATAATAATTACTTACCAAGTATTTTATGTCAGATTTTCACTAAATTTAGCAGAATAAATCTTTATAAAACAACTTACTATAGTTAAATCTATCTTTTTATACTTTGGTTGCCCCGCTACCACCCATCATGAAAGCTGGAACATCTACTAGTGGGCGGTAGGGACCAAGTTGACTATCCCTGATCTATATGATCTCATGGTTGCTGATTTGAGCCTAAAGATCACTGGCTTGAAGCTCAAGGTTTCTTGTTTAAACAAGGGGTCACTGGCTTAGCCTGAGCCCCCAGGTCAAGGTATTTATGAGATGCAATCAATGAACAACTAAAGTGCTGCAGCTATGAGATAAATCTTCTCTCTTCCCTTCCTGTTTGTCTCTCTCTTGATGAAACAAAACAAACAAAAATCAATCTATAAAGGGATCTTTCCCAGTTGTTTACTCAAGAGAAACAAAAACATATATTTAACAAAAAATTGTTCACAGCTTTTTATAAAAGTTTTTTTCAAAATCACTATATTTTGGAAACAATAATAATTCCCAGGTAAATGTTTTGACATATGTTATAATTAATACTACTAAGCAAAGGAAATAAACTGATGTACTCATAAGCATGAATCAATCTCAGAAACAATATACTGAAACCAGACACAGAAAGCACTTACTGCCTAATTTTTATATAGAGAGTTCAAAACCAGGCAAACTAAACTTGATTGAAAATATCAGCTCAATAATTGTCTATGGGACTTTGATATTGACTAGATGCAGGCATGGGAGATCTTTATGGAGTGATAGAAATGTTTTATATCTTGATGGTGGAGATGATTATGCACCAGATTGACCTGATCTTGCAGCATACAATGGGTCTATTTTATTATATGTAAATAAGGTACACTTCAATAAGATTGTTGTAAAAATAAAAGCCATATTATGCAGAGAGTTGGTTGTAGATATTTAGAGTTCATACAAACCCTGGACATCTTAGTCACAATACAATCAGAAGGAGAAGGGCAAAACATATTTCTGGTAAACTTTTAGACTCCTTTTATATACAAGATGTACAACAAATCAGTTACTTATTGTGAGCCTTAATTCAGTGATATGGGATTAGAAGTTTCTTAAAAATTCTCTTAATGTGTGACAATAGTGTATATGCACTTTTAAATGGAGTGTTTTTGTGACTTTTTAGTCAGTATGTGTGTTTGTATTATTTTAGGTAAAGGCTTAGTGGTGAGATTCTGGTTAAATGCTATTTTAACCCCAAAGTGTGAGGTGCAAGGATAGCAATGATCTCCACAGCCCTTCTAGTAAGAACAGTTTCTCACAGTTCTGATGTTTTCATCTCATGTTAGCTCCTCTATACTTGCTTATTTCTTTTTATTTTTTTTGCAATCAACATTCATTATTCTGTATCAGGTCTCCTCTAATCATTATTTACTCTCCACTTATCATCTCACCTACCATCTTATAAATTCTATACTAAAGACTACCTGTAAATAAAAATTTAATTTGGCTGATAATGTTCATCAAGTTAACCACAAATTTTCTAAAGTGAAACAAAATATATGTGAAGTCTGTTAGATGATTGGTGAACTCTGAAATAACTAATAAAGTATTTCTTATGCATAATACATGGAATAATTTAGGGCTTTGGAATTTTGGCTTTCCTATTTGAAAAAAGAGAATACTGTATGGCCAAGTGATGGCACAATAGATAGAGCATTGGCCTGGGACATGGAGTACCCAGGTTCAAAACCCCAATGTTGTCAGCTTGAGCACCAGCTCATTGGCTTGAGCATAGAATTGACAGCTTGAGTGCAGGGTCACCAGCTTGAGTGTGGGATCATAAACATGATCCCATGATCACTGGCTTGAACCCAAAGGTTCCTGGCTTGGGCCCAATCTTTCTGTCTTGAGCAAGGGGTCACTGGCTTGGTAGCAGCCCCTGGTCAAGGCATATTGATAAAGCAACCAATAAACAACTAAGGTATCACAACTATGAGTTGATGTTTCTTATCTCTTGCCCTTTATGTATGTCTGTCCCTGTCTGTCCCCTCCCTTGCTTAAAAAAAAAAGAAAATGTTATCCTTGGCCACATATACTTCTTAAATATTATTTAGCTAAAATGTATGATGATATGCTCACACATATATGATATGAAATATGTGATTCCCAACTTATAAAGGTATTATAGAATATATATGCACATATATTCCTATATGCATGAATATTTTATTTCTGTCTGTAATATAAATCTACACATATAGCTAAATGTATGTGTTATAAATTTGCATTAGACAACTAGCTGTACCCGGCTATGTGTTGCTGTGGCTCAGTCTTGTTAAATGGAAAACAAAGAAAAGAGAAAGAGCATGTCTATAATATGTTTAATTTCACAATGCTTGTGGGTATACAATATTTTTTGTTGTTCCATTGTCTGTGTAGATATAGAGATTATCTGGTTTGCTGACACTAGAACAAGCAACATAATTGTCCGTGTGAGAAGAAATCAGTGTCTAGAGTTAAATCACACAATTCTTAAGATAGGCCCTGAGCTTTGTTGATGGTGATTGCAAACGTCAATCAAATTGGAAACTGCAATATTTTTAATTGAAATGGCATATCCGTTGGAATCATAGAAATGCAAGGAAAGAGAACATCTTCACCTTTCAAAGGTACTGTCAAGATTGTTGCTTCTAAGATATTGCTCATTAATTTTTTTACTGCAAGCCACGTGCCATTGCAAAGGTTTGGCTAGTTGATATTTTGCAACATAATAATTAGCACACCACTTTTCCATTGGCATTCCTGGCAGATCCAGGGAATTCAAAAATTCTGTTGGATAACACTGGGGAACAAATATATATTTTTTGATTTTCTGTTGCATGAAGTTTTAGAACTGTTTCTATATATTTCTGCATCGCATATTCCAAATCTAAAATCCATTTTTGGTGCATGATCTAGTTTCTATGCAATTTTAATTTTATTTTGTTACACTTAATGGCATGCATTGGTTTTTCAATTGGAGTTAAAGGGCAATGACTCTTGGATTGAACAGAACCACAAGGCAGTAATTTCTTACAAACATCACTTTCTCTAGTTGTTTTTAAATGTAAAAAAAATATTATCTGATAAAAACATCCTCTTATTTTAAGATTGAATCATAGCTTCTTTGAGTAGGCATAAATGTAAGAATATTCCTTACATCTTATATATATGACTGTTACACACTTCAACATCAAAGGTGCAATATTTCATCATTTGTGACACGTGCATATATGGCCTATTTTCAAGTTCCACTTGGCGATCAAGACAAGAATTGGGTTCCTCATATTGTGTGTCATAATTGTAAAAAAGTGCTTTGTGACTGGACAAAAGAAAAATGCAAAGGAATGCCTTTTGGTATTCCCATGGTTTCACATGAACCTAAGGACCACAGCAGTGACTGTTATTTCTGTCTGATCCATACAAAGGGCATTGGCAAGAAAAAACAGCATATGATTGCATATCCTAATATTCCTTCAGCAATACAACCTACCCACACTCTGAGACACTCCAGGTTCCAGTTTTTAATGGCTTTATTTCTTTTAAGAATGAAGAAAGTGAACATGGTAATCAAGTGTATTATGATAAGATGCATGAGGAAATGGTTGTAGAATCTGAAGTGTCTTCTTCTTCTGCCAAGCAGTCATTAACCCCTCAGCAGTTTAGCCAACCCAAATTAAATGACTTAGTAAGAGATATGGACCTATCAAAGAAAGGAGCTGAGTTATTAGTCTCCAGGCTTCAAGAAAATAATGTACTCCACTGGTCAGCTAAAGTATCCCATTTCAGAAAGCATGAACAAGATTTTGTGGACTTTTCTTCCAAAGAAAAACAATTTGTTTACTATCATGATATCATAGTCTTCTCAGCCAGCTAGGTGTTACCACTTACAGTTCAACAAAATGGCAGCTATTGCTTGACAGCTCTAAATGGAGTCTAAAATATGCTCTCCTACACAAACAGTAATGTTTATGCAGTGGTTCCAACTGGTTATTCAACTCATCTGCAAGAAGATTATAATAACATAAAAATTGTCCTCGACTTTTTGAAGTATGAGGAGCATAACTGGATCATTTGTGTGGATCTTAAAATGGTAAATTTTCTGCTAGGACAACAGAGAGGTTTTGCAAAGTATTCTTGCTTTCTGTGTTTGAGGGACAGCCGAGCTCAAAAGAAACACTGGACACAGAAGGAGTGGCCAATACATGAAGCTCTGGAAGTAGGAATGCAAAATATTGTGAATGAACCTGTAGTTAATTGAGAGAGGATCATTCCCCCCCCCCTACTTCACATCAAACTTGGCTTAATAAAACAGTTTGTTCAGGCTTTGCATAGAGAAAATGAATGCTTTCAACATATTATTTCTTCTTTTCCTGCCTTGTCTTTCGAGAAGATAAAAGCAGGTGTATTCGGTGGACCTCAAATTTGAACCCTCATATGTGATAAAGAATTTGCCAGGAAGATGAATAAGAAGGAGAAAGCAACATGACAGTCTGTTATAGCAGTTACAAAGAACTTCCTTGGCAACAAAAAAAGCAGAAAACTATGAACTTCTGGTTCAAAGGATGCTGTTGGCCTTCCATGACATTAGATGTAACATGAGTGTTAAAATTCACTTCCAGAATAGTCACGTTGATAAGTTTCCTGAAAATCTTGGAGTTGTTAGTGATGAGCAGCCTACTGCTGGAGTATCAAACGAGATAGTCCTCAACAAGTACACTAATGCAAAAGGTACAAATGCAAAATTTTGCCTGAATAGAATTTAAATAAGTTTTGCGAAAATTTTATGATTAAAATAAGTGCTTTAATATGTTCTATTTCAAAATTGTAGACAAATTCTGATGAGATCATATATTTTAGTGTATTAGTGAATTAACTGCATTATATAAATTATATTTTCACAAAAATGATGCTCAAGAACACATTCTACTTCATTATGTTAAACTAAATATTGAAAATTTTACAATAAGATGAAAACATAAAATTTTGAATTGCAAAAAAACTGTAGCTTACAGAAAAAAACTAATGTCAGATTTGAGATTAGCACACTCAAATTCGGTAAGAACAAGTGTTTTTGTGGATGCAACAAAAATTTTGTTCCCCAGTGTTATTAACCATTTTATCTGCTTCCAGAACAGTGTCCACAGACTTGTATGTGACTGCCTTACTTTGAATGTTAGACTGAATAATATTGTTAAGTTCATAGACGTCTTTGTTCTTGGCTGCAAGAATAGCTTGTTCTCTCAGCCAATCGTGATTCTTATAATTGGTTTGAATATTGGGAAATTCTTTTTCAACCAATTCTTCTTTTGATGTCACTAAATTGCAGAAGTTATGAGGCAATAAAAGTTGACTTGAGGTCAGATCAACTGGCACCTTTCCATTTCCAACTTTCAGCAATTGATGTGATAATATCTCAGCTGATAGATTGTTTTGCAGCTGGACACACATATTTGTAGTTAATTTTAACGTCTTTACATGTCTCCACAAAGTAGAATATTTCAGGCAAGCATTTATTTTATCTGCTGGTGTCGATGGAGGAATTACAGGTAATGTTTGCCTGATATCTCCTGCAAGTAATATTAATACATTCTCAAATGGTCTGATGTTTCCATGCAAATCTTGCAATTATGACCAAGAGCCTTGAGCGATTTTTTGTGCGCCATTGTGCATTCATCCCAAACAATAAGTTTGCATTTCTGCAATACTTTTTCTATGCCAGATGCTTTGGAAATGTTGCACATGGGAGTTTCCATGAATTGCATGTTCAATGGCAATTTCTAAGTGGAATGAGCAGTTCTCCCACCTGGTAGCAATGTCACAGCTATTCCAGACGATGCAAGAGCTAAGGCTATGTCATTTTGGGATTGAATTTCTGCCAGAATCAATCTAATTAGAAATATTTTACCAGTTCCCCTGGCACATTTGAGAAGATTTCTTCAACCTCGTTATTGAGAGTTTGTATTGTTTGATCATAAATGCCTTTTTGCTCAAGCATTAGCTTAGAAATATTTGACTGCACATACAACGAAAAATCACCTGTGTTGTAATTTTGTTCACGATGCAATTCTACATCAAACAAAACAGCAGCAGATCAATTCGGTGATGGCATTCCCAATTGATTGAGAACTTTCTTCACGATTTCTAAGCACAAATCTTCAATCATTATCAAAGCTTCATTGTAAATTTCTGCTGTGAAATTCATATTCTTATTTGAATTTTACTTGCGTATTCGATGGAAAATATCTTCAGCCATGTGCAATTTATATTTCTTCCATAACATTGAAATGCAATTGTACAATATTTAGTATAGCTTTTGTTGCTTTTATGTACAACAGATGGCACTGTTTTTCAAAAAAGCATGTTTTTACCTGTCACAGATGTGACATCTATATAATATTAGGTATATAAAAACATAAAAACATGTGTGTATTTGAATGCAACGTTGTGTCAAAATTTCAAAGCAATCGGTGAAGAACTTTCAAAGATTTAAGATTTTGAAAAAATGAACATTTATATTTTTATTTATATAAATATTAGAAAATAACACAATTGTTTTGTTATATGTCATTAAATTTCAAGGTTATGCATAGAAAATTCCTATAGAGCCACAATTTTCTTTGTTCCATTGAAATATTTGTAATTTATCATTTTATTTCTTAGACATACATATATTAAGATCATGAAATTTGTAATACATTAATGAAGGTGTTAGCTGCCCTGTACAAAACAGTTGACATCTTAACACAGAATTAATATTGACATAAACTTATTAAGTAATATAACCTATTAAAGAACATTGGATGCCTGTAGAATTTTCAATTTGAACTAGATATGAATATTTGACAGTAACTTTTTTATTAATTTTAATGAGGTGACATTAGTAAATCAGGGTACATATGTTCAGAGAAAACATCTCCAGGTTATTTTGACATTCAATTATGTTGTATATCCATCACCCAAAGGCAAATTGTCTTCTGTCACCTTCTAATCTGGTTTTCTTTGTGCCCCTCCTCTCCCCCCTCTTCCTCCCTCTTCTCTAAGCCAATGACCAGAAAATATGTCTAGTAAAATTTCAATCTATTGAATTTGGTGAGGTTAATTTTGTGGTCCCACATATGGTCTATTCTTGAGAATATTCCATGCACACTGGAAAAGAATGTATAATTTGATGTTCTGGGATGAAAAGTCCTGTAATATCTACTATGTCCATTTGGTCTAGTGCCATGATGGTGAACCTTTTTATAAAAACCACCCACTTTTGCAGTGCTGGTCAACCTGGTCTCTCCAACCTAGTAGTGGTCATTCCAGCTTTCATGGTGGGTAGTAGTGGAGCAACCAAATGGTGCCATGATTGGCCTACCATGAAAGCTGGAATGCCCACTAGTGGGCGGAAGGGACCAGGTTGACCAGCACTGCAAAAGTGGGTGGTTTTTATAAAAAGGTTCACCATTGCAGGTCTAGTGCATCATTTAAAGCCAATATTTTTTATTGATTTTGTTTGCATAATTTATCTAACACTATCAATGGTGTGTTGAGTTCTCCAAATATGATTGTTTTTGTCTGTTTTTATTTTCAGATAAGTTATTAGATGTCTCATATATGTTGATGCTTCCTGATTTGCTGCATATATATTAAGAAGTGTCATGTTTTCATATACATAGCATCTCTTTTATTAATTTAAAATGTCTATCATTGTCTCCTCTTGTCTTTATTTTCTTAAAATCATAATTGCCAGATATTAGTATGGCTATACCTGCATTCCTTAAGTATTATATGCTTAAAGAATAATTTTTCAACCTTTAACTTTAGTCTATTTTTGTCCTTGCAGCTTTGATGTGACTCTTAAACTCAGCAAATGTTTGGGTTTTGCTTTTTGATCCAGTCTGCTACTATGTCCCTCTTTATTGGTAAGTTCAACACATTTACCTTGACACTGTGGAATTTTTTTTTTTTGTATTTTTCTGAAGCTGGAAATGGGGAGAGACAGTCAGACAGACTCCCGCATGCGCCCGACCGGGATCCACCAGGCACGCCCACCAGGGGGCGACGCTCTGCCCACCAGGGGGCGATGTTCTGCCCCTCCAGGGCATTACTTTGCCGTGACCAGAGCCACTCTAGCGCCTGGGGCAGAGGCCAAGGAGCCATCCCCAGTGCCCGGGCCATCTTTGCTCCAATGGAGCCTTGGCTGCGGGAGGGGAAGAGAGAGACAGGAAGGAGGGGGTGGGGGTGGAGAAGCAAATGGGCGCTTCTCCTATGTGCCCTGGCCGGGAATCAAACCTGGGTCCCCCGCACGCCAGGTTGATGCTCTACCACTGAGCCAACCTGCCAGGGCCGACACTGTGGAATTTTTTATAATAATTTTATATTTACTTTTCTAATGGCCCTTTGTCTTCTTTGTTTCTTCTCTTATTTTTTTTTACTTGTTTTTGTTTGGTTGTATTCTATTCTTTCCCATGTTTTCTCTTTTTTAAAAGCTGTGTGTTTCAGTATTGGTGTTTTCATGGCTTGTTACCATTAGGTTATTATGAGAAAAGTTTTCATATATATGAGAGTTCTTTGTCTTATGTGTGCTTCTGCATGCCATCTCCTTTGCTACTACATATATGTATACTCTCTTTTTTATTTTAATGTTTTCACAGATTATCTTTGTTTATATTGTAACCTTGTATCTTGAATCTTTTACTTGCAGTTTGTTGTTGTTTTGTACACTGTATTTGAGAGAATAATGCCCTTCAATATTTTTTGCAGTGGTGGGTTTCTGGTGATGAATTCCCTCAGTATATGTATGTCTTAAAATTACTTTTTTCTCTTTAATATTTTAAAGGTAACTCTGATGGACATAATATTCTTACCTGGAACTCTTGTTTCAGAACTTTAAATATTTGGGTCTACTCTCTTCTGCTAAGAAGTTTGATGATAACCTGATGGGCTTTTCTTTACATATTATGTTGTTCTTTTCCCCAAATGCCTTGAGAATTCTTTCTTTGTCTTTGTGTTCTCTTTGCTTCTTTAATCTCTGTATTGAAACACTTTCATAGGCGTGGGAAGTTCTCATCAATTAATGTTTTTAATAAGCTCTCTATTTTCTTTTTCTTTTCTCCTTCTGATATACCCATTATTCTTAGATTGCTCTTTCTGATGTAGTCAAACAATTCTTGTAGAGACTTCCATTTCTTTTTATTTTATAAATCTCTTTCTTTTTCCCTCTGTATCATCTCTAGTTGCTTATCTTCAGTGTCACTAATTCTCTCTTTTATCTGGCCTGTTCTATTAGTAAAACTTGCTACCTTATTTTTCAGTTCATATACTGAGTTCTTCACCTCTGTTTTTAAAGTTTCAACCTTCTTGGCAAAATACTTGTTTTGTTCATTAACTTGCATTGAATTCAATAAATTGCCTATTAGTGTTTTTGAATGTCATTGAATATTTTTATAACTTCAATTTTAAACTTTCTATCATTTATCTTAAAGGTTTATATGTAATTGAGATTGCTATCTAGAGATTTTTTTATTTATTTTAAGAACTATTTCTCTTTCTTGTATAGATATTATATTTGATTTCTTTTTCCTTGATGGCATTTAACAGTGGTAGCATTGAAAATCAAAAATAAAAACAACTACAAAAAATAAAGAATATAAAACTAAAAATAAAATTAAAATAAAAAGAAAAATATATTTAAAAATAATAAGTTAAAGAGAAAAACCACAAAATAAAAGACAAAACCAATATTCAAAAACAAACAGAACAGCCACAAAAATGAAAATAGTATATAAGAAAAATGAAAATTTGATATAAAAAATGAAAAACAAAAAATATTTTTTTCCAGTTCTGAGAAGTTTTTCTGTTTTTGTTTTGTTTTGTTTTTCCAGTAGGTGGTGCTCGATTACAAATTTTAGTTCTGTGAAATTTGCAGGCTGACATCTACTGAGATGTTACTGTTGCAAAGATGGAGGCAATACTGCAGTTGTGATGATGGGTGGGGCATGTTTTGCAAGCTTTATGGCTTTAACTATGGCAGACTTAGGCCTCAAGGCCATCTTTCTATGTCTCAAAAAGACCAAGGGATCAAGCACAGAGTACATTTGTCCTTCATGGAAAAGTTTGGCCCCATAGAACTAGCTTTTGGGTATATCTCTGTCACTTTTCTATTCTGAAAGATGAGAGAGGTAGAAGCTGGAAGACTGGGGTCTGCACTTCCATTTTTTCATCTTGTGGGCCAAGTGTCCACTGCCAACAGACAGAGGAAACACTGGCTATGACCCATTCTTCTGCTGCTACTTTGGTTTAGTATCTTCCCAATGCCCCTCAATCTCACTTCTCCTGGCAGAAAATTCAAGTCACTCTAGGCTTCTCCACTCTCTGGAGCCCTGTTGGACATAAACCTACATAATTTAGGCTTCATTCATCTATGGAGCCTCAGCACAGAAAAACCTAGACAGTCTGGATTTTCCTTCTCTCTGGAGCCCAATCAAAAATGTGATTTATCTTCTGCCCCCCCTTCTCAGCCCTTCTCACCTTTTGTCCAGTAGGTGGGCAAATCTTTCAGGCAAACCTGAAAGCCAAGCTGGCATTCTTGCATTATAGTGGTTCAATATGTTGAAGTTTCAAAGGATGAGATCAAGGGTATTTCTCATGCTACCATTAATTACTCTGACATCATCCTCATTTTTTTTTGTATTTTTCTGAAGCTGGAAACGGGGAGGCAGTCAGACAGATTCCCACATGTGCCCGACCAGGATCCACCCAGCACGCCCACCAGGGGGCGATGCTCTGCCCATCCGGGGCGTCGCTCTGTTGAGACCAGAGCCACTCTAACGTCTGGGGCAGAGGCCAAGGAGCCATCCCCAGCGCCCAGGGCATCCTTTGCTCCAATGGAGCCTCGGCTGCAGGAGGGGAAGAGAGAGACAGAGAGGAAGGAAAGGGGGAGGGGTGGAGAAGCAGATGGGCGCCTCTCCTGTGTGCCCTGGCCGGGAATCGAACCCGGGACTTCCACATGACAGGCCGATGCTCTACCATTGAGCCAACCGGCCAGGGCCTATTTTTAATGATAAAATATGTTCCTAAAATTTTTCTGAGGCCACAGTATAACCACATTGCAGTGCTAATTAGTTATCATGAGTTGTTTGTGTAATTTTAACAAAACAAAACATGAAATCTGAATCCTCTTTAAAAAATGAATGCAAATTTTTACTTATTCTCAGGTTATAAATACTCACAATTGAACTTTTAATTGGAGAAATACTTATATTTAATAAAGATTGTGTACTTTTAGTATGTTGTTTTAATCTTTAATTCATTCATCATATAATGAAATGATAGCATTATCTCAGCATACTTTTTAAAATTTAAATATTTAATTAATAGTGTTGACAGGTTTTCAATATTTCTACTCAATATAATACTTTCCATACCTCGCATCATGCCCCCCATCACCACTACAAAGTCTCTTTCCAACCCCATATCTCACACTTTGTGCCCCTCACCCTAGTTCAATTGCTCTTTCCTTCTGGCTACTGCTACCCTCTTGCCTGTATATATGTTATGTATATATGTTTTTTGGCTAACACCTTCACCCTCTTTGATCCAAACCACTCTTCCCCTTTCTCTTTGCTGGTTATCTATCTCTTTCCTGTGACCTTGCCTCTGTTTCTATTTTGCTCCTCAGTTTATTGTGTTCATTACATTCTACATAAAAGTGAGGTCATATGGTAGTTCTCTTTCTCTGCCTGACTTATTTCACTTAACATAATAATCTCCAGGTCCATTCATGCTGTGACAAAAGGAAAGGTGGGTTTTTTTGTTGTTGTTCTTTTTTATGGCCACATAGTTTTCCATTCTGTAAATGTATCACTACTTTCAAAGTCACTTGTCCGCTGACTGACCCTTAGGCTGTTTCCAGATCATGGCAATTATAAACCATGCTGCAATGAACATGGGAGTAAATATATTCTTTTGAATTAGTGTTTTAGGATTTTTTTATTATTTAGAAAACTAAATTTAACAAGGAGACATTTGTCTATGAGTACAAAGCTTTCAGGTAAACATCTCTATGACATTTGAACTGTTGATTGTGTTGTGTACCTATAACCCAAAGTGAAATGACTTTCCATCACTGCATACTTGTCCCTCTTTACCCTACTCCTCCAACCCCATTTCTAACAAACCCCTACACTTGGAAACTACATTATTTTTATTTATGTCCAACAATGTCACTTTTGTATCCCATCTATGTGTGAAATCATATAGTTCTTGGCTTTTTCTGATTTACTTTTTTTCACTCAGTATAATGTTCTCAAGGTCTATCCATGTTGTCCTAAATGGCAATATGTCATCACTTCTTATGGCTAACTGGTATTCTGTTGTATATATGTATTACATCTTTATCCAATCCTCTATCAAAGACACTTTGCATGTTTTCATGTCTTGGAAACTCTGAATAATGTTGTGATGAACATGGAGATGTATATGTCTATACATACCAATGTTTTTGAGTTTGAAGAGTAGATAATTAGTAGAGGAATTGCTGTGTCATATGGAATTTCTATTCTTAGTTATTTGAAGAACCATCAAACTTTCATCCATAATGGCTGTATCAGTTTAAATGCACACCAGCAGTGAATGAAAGTTTCTTTTTCTATACAACATATTTAATACTAGTTATTACCTGTGTTGTTGATAATAACCAATCTAACTGGTGCGAGGTAGTATCTCATTGTAGTTTTGATATGATATCTCTAATGGCTAGTTAAGATAAGCAGTTTTTCATATATCTGTTGACCATTTGCATGTCTTCTTGGGAGAAGCATCTGTTCAGGTCTTCTCATTTTTTAAATTAGACTGTTTATTTGTTTTTTTGTTTAGCTGTTTGAGATTTTTTTTTTTTGGACATTAACTTCTTGTCAGAGCTGTTATTTGTGAATATTATCTCTCTTTGGTTGGCCATTTTTTTGTTTAGTTCTTTTGCTATATAGAAGCTTCTTAGTTTGATATAGTCCCACTTATATTTTTTTTGACAGAGACAGAGGGAGAGTGACAGGAACAGATAGGGACAGACAAACAGAAAGGGAGAGAGAGATGTGAAGCATCAATTCTTCATTGTGGCACGTTAGTTATTCACTGATTGGTTTTTAATATGTGCCTGGACATGGGGGCTACAACAGAGTGAGTGACCCCTTGCTCAAGCCAACAACCTTGGGATTAAGCCTGTGACATTGTGCTTCAAGCCAGCAACTTTTAGTCTTAAGCTAGTGACCATGAGGTTATGTTTATGATCCCATACTCAAGCCAACATCCCTGCCCTCAAGCTGGTGAGCCCATGCTTAAGCCAAATGAGCCTCAAACTGGCAACCTCAGGGTTTCAAATTTGTGTCCTCCACATCCCAGTCCGATGCTCTATCCACTGCACCACTGCCTAGTCAGGCCCACTCAATTTTTTTTTTATCGTTTCTTTCCTTTGGGGTCAAATTCTTAAAATGTTCCCTTATAAGAAGAATCCATAAGTATAGTACCTGTTTTCATCTATGCAATTTATTGTTTCAGATACTATATTTAGGTGTTTGATCCACTTTGAATTAATTTTTGTGCAAGAAAAAAAACTAGGAACTTTTAATTTTTTTGCATGTGACTTTCCAATTTTTTCATTACCATTAATTGAAAAGGCTTTTTCCATTGTGTGTTTTTGGTTTCTTTGTCAAAGATTATTTATCTTTATATATGTGATTTTATTTCTGTGCTTTAGATTTTGTTCCATTGGTTTGTATGTATGGGTTTTGTGATTTTTAAAATTTATTTCATTATCAATTTTATGCTGTATTGAATATTATGGTTCTGTAGAATAATTTGAAGTCAGGTAGTATGACACTTCCAGCTTTATTCATTTTTCTCAGGCTTGCTTTAGGAGTTTAGGTTTTTTAATGATTTCATACAAACTTGGAGATTTTTTGTTCTATATCTTTAAGACATGACATTGAGATTTTGACGGGGACTGCATTGAATTTTATATTACGTGGCTAATATAGTCTTTTTAATTACGTTGTTTCTTCCAATCCATGAACATGAAATATTTTTTCATTTCATTTTGTCTTTTCCAATTTTTTTCAATAATGCTTTGTAATTGTCAGTATATAAGTCCATCACATTCTTTGTTAAAATCATTCTTAGGATTTTTGTTGTTGTTTTTGTAATTATAAAAGTATTTTTTTCTAGTTCATTTTCTGCAGTTTCATTGTTGGTATATAAAAAAGCAGTAGACTTTGTATATTAATTTCATATCCTTCAACTTTAATGTATTGGTTTTGCTTCTAATATTTTTTTAGTGAAATCTTTGGGGTTTTCTCTATACAAGATGATGTGATCTGCAAAAGCTTTACCTTTAATTCTTCTTTCTTGATATAGATGCCTTTTATTTCTTTTTTCTGCCTCATTGCTCTGGTTAAAACTTCCAAAAATATATTGAATAAGAGTGGAGAGAATGGGTAACTATATCTTGTTTCTGATTTTAGAAGAAATGCCTTTTTCTCCATTTAGTGTAATATTAGCTGATGATTTGTTATATATGGCTTCATTATGTTGAGGTACCTTCCTTCAATACCTATTTTATTGAGTATTTTAAACTTAGAGGGAAGTTGCATTTTTTCAGTCTTTTAATTTTACTTAGAAAATTAACTTTAATAGGGTGACATTGATCCATTAAAGTACATAGGTTTCAAGTGAACATTTCCATAGCATTTGAACTGTTTGTTATGTTGTATTACCCATCAACCAAAGTCAAGTCATTTTCCATCAACTTATATTTGTTCCTCTTTACATTCTTCCCCTCACTCCCTCTCTTGTCTCTCTCCCACATGTCCCCTTCCCCCTGATAACCACTTCACTTTTACCTATGTCCATGAGTCTCAGTTTTATATCCCACTTATGTGTGAAATCATACAGTTCTTAGCTTTTTCTGGTTTACTAACTTCACTCAGTATAATATTCACAAGGTCCATCCATGTTGTCATAAATGTCACTATGCCATCATTTCTTTTTTTAATTTTTATTTTATTTATTCATTTTAGAGAGGAGAGAGAGGGAGAGAGAGAGACAGAGAGAGAGAGAGAGAGAGAGAGAGAGAGAGAGGAGAGAGAGACAGTGGGGAGGAGCTGGAAGCATCAACTCCCATATGTGCCTTGACCAGGCAAGCCCAGGGTTTCAAACTGGCGACCTCAGCATTTTCAGGTCGACACTTTATCCACTGCGCCACCACAAGTCAGGCCACTATGTCATCATTTCTTAAGGCTGAATAGTATTCCATTGTATGTAACTACCATTTCTTCTTTATCCAATCCTCTATCAAGGGACACTTTGGTTGTTTCCATGTCTTGATCACTGTGAATAATGCTGTGATGAACATGTGGTGCATGTGTCTTTACATCCCAACAGTTTTGAGGTTTTGAGATATATACCCAGTAGGGAGATTGGTGAGTCATATGGTAATTCTATTCTTAAATTTCTGAGGAGCCATAATACTTTCTTCCATAATGATTTTACTAATTTACATTTTTACCAGCAGTGATGAAGGTCCTTTTTTCTTCACAGCCACTCCAACACTTGTTATTACCTGGTTCATTAATAATAACCAATGTTAAATGTGTAAACTGTTATCTTATTGTAGTTTTGATCTGCATTTCTCAAATAGCTAGTGAAGATGAGCATCTTTTCATATATCTGTTGGCCATTTCTATGTCCTATTGGGAGAAGTGTCTGTTCATATCATCTTCCCATTTTTTAATAGAATTTTTTGCTCATTTGGTGTTGTATTTCATTGACTGTCTTTTCTGCATCTATTGATAGGATCATATGATTTTTTCTTTGTTTTCTTAATATGGTGTTAATTGATTTTGTTATGTTGAACAATCCTTGTGCTCTGGGAATGAATCCCACTTCATCATGATGTATTATTTTTATAGTTTGTTGTATTGAATTTGCTAGTATTTTGTTTAAGATTTTAACATCTGTATTCATTAG
The DNA here is from genome assembly GCF_036850765.1 of Saccopteryx bilineata. Taxonomy (NCBI): domain Eukaryota; kingdom Metazoa; phylum Chordata; class Mammalia; order Chiroptera; family Emballonuridae; genus Saccopteryx; species Saccopteryx bilineata. Next base: position 83,066,905 of record NC_089502.1, on the reverse strand, counting down.
AGATATTGGTCTGTAGTTTACTTTTCTTGTGCTGTCTTCACCAGGTTTTTGTATCAGGGTTATGTTGGCCTTATAAAATGTTTTAGGGAGTATTGCTTCTTCTAATTTTTGGAAGACTTTGAGAAAGATAAAAACCAAATATTTTGTGAATGTTCGGTAGAATTTACTAGTGTAGCCATGGGGTCCTAGACTTTTATTCTTACTGATATTTTTGATAGTTGTTTTTAAATCTTCTCTGCTTATAGGTTGATTTAGGATTTCTACACAATTGTAAATCACTTGAGAAAGAGTGTATAGTTCTAGGAACTTATCCATTTCTTCTAAATTGCTAAAGTCTGTGGCAAATAATTTTTCATAGTATTGTATGGTACCTTAAACATATATAATGTCTGTGGTAATTTCTTCTCTTTCATTTCAGATCTTGTTTATATGAGTTTTTTCTAATTTATTTTAGTGAGTCCAGCCAGTTGTTTGTTAATTTATTAGTCTTTTCAAAATGCCATCTCTTTCTTATATTAATTTTTCTCCTGTATTTTTTCTCTATTTCATCTAGTTCTGCTTTAGTTTTTACTATTTTCTCTATTCTGTTGACTTTGGGTTGCCTTATTCTTTTCCCAGTTCTGCAAGTTGTAATGCTAAGTTGATTAATTGGGATCTCGCTTATTTCTTTATATAAGCCTGTAATTAAATAAACTTTTCTCTTTTTACTGCTGTTGCTGCATACCAAAAATTTTGATGTTAAATGTTGCCATTCTCATTTCTCTGTTTGTATCTTTTGAACTCTAATTTTATTTCTTCTTGACCCAGTCACTTTTTAGAAGTATTTGGTTTAATGTCAAATATTTTCTGGGTTTCTTTACTATCTTTTTACAGTTAAATTTGAATTTTAAAGACTTATGGTCAGAGAATATGCTTACTACAATGTCAATCTTCTTTCTTTCTTTTTTTTTTACAGAGACAGAGAGAGAGAGCCAGAGAGAGAAATAGACAGAGACAGACAGACAGAAACGGAGAGATGAGAAGCATCAATCATCAGTAGTTCATTGCGACACTTTAGTTGTTCATTGATTGCTTTCTCATATGTGTCTTGACCGCGGGCCTTCAGCAGACCGAGTAACCTCTTGCTCGAGCCAGTGACCTTGGATCCAAGCTGGTGAGCTTTTGCTCAAACCAGATGAGCCTGTGCTCAAGCTGGTGACCTCGGGGTCTCAAACCTGGGTCCTTCGCATCCCAATTCGACACTCTATCCACTGTGCCACCGCCTGGTCAGGATCAATCTTCTTAAATTTGTTGATGTTAATTTTGTGGCCCAACATATGATTTATCCTTGAGAACATTTCATGCACACTGGAAAAAACTGTATAATCTGATACTCTGGGATGAAATATATATATATATATATATATATATATATATATATATATATATATATATATATATATTGTGTGTGTGTGTGTGTGTGTGTGTATTTTTCTGAAGCTGGAAACAGAGAGAGACAGTCAGACAGACTCCCACATGCACCCGACCGGGATCCACCCGGCACGCCCACCAGGGGGCGATGCTCTGCCCATGGGGGGGGTCGCTATGTTGCAACCAGAGCCACTCTAGCACCTGAGGCAGAGGCCACAGAGCCATCCCCAGCACCGGGGCCATCTTTGCTCCAATGGAGCCTTGGCTGCAGGAGGGGAAGAGAGAGACAGAGAGGAAGGAGAGGGGGAGGGGTGGAGAAGCAGATGGGTGCTTCTCCTGTGTGCTCTGGCCGGGAATCGAACCCGGGACTTCTGCACGCCAGGCCGATGCTCTACCACTGAGCCAACCGGCCAGGGCCTGGGATGAAATATATTGTAAATGTTTATTATGTTTTTTGGTCCAGTATGATATTTAAAGTCAATATTTCTTTGTTGATTTTATGTTTGCATTATATTTCTATATCCATCAATGTTTTGTTGAAATTTTCAAGTATGATTTTTTTGTCTATTTTTATTTATAGGTCAGTTAGCAGATATCTCATGTATTTTGGTATTCCTTGATTTGGTGCATATATATTAAGAAGTATTATATCTTATTGATATAAATCCCCTTTACCATTATAAAATGTACATATTTGTCTCATTACATTTGTTGTTTTGAAGTCAGAATTGTTAGGTATGAGTGTGGTTATACCTGCTTTTTAAATTAATTTTAAGACTTTATTTTAGAGATGAGAAAGAGAGAGAGAGAGAGAGAAAGGGGGAAGGAGCAGGAAGCATCAATTCCAATGTGTGCCTTGTCTGGGCATGCCAGAGATTTGAACCTGTGACCTCAGCATTCCAGATCATTGCTTTATTCACTGTGCCACTACATGTCAGAGTATACCTACTTTTCTTTGGTTATTTTTTGCTTAGAGGATCATTTTCCAACTTTTCACTTTGGGTCTACTTTTGGCCTTGCAACATAGATGTGTCTCCTGAAGGCAGCATATGGTTGAGTTTTGCTTTTTGATCCAATCTCCTACTCTGTACCTTGTTATTGGTGTGTTCAGTCCATTTACATGTAGAGGAATTTTGACACTTGAAGATTTTCTATAGCCATTTTATGTTCTGTTTTCTGGTAGACCTGGATTTATCTGGTTCTTCTGTGTTTCTGTCAGTTGTTTTTATGTTGTGGTGTTCCCTACTTCTTTCCACTGTTTCTTCTTTATTTAAGCTATGCATTTTAGTAGTACCTTTTAATCAATGGTTACCATTATATTATTAAGAAAAAATTGCCATTGTCACAACAGTCCTTTGTCTTATGAGTGCTTCTGCACTTTATTCTTCTTTTCTACTGCAGACCTTCATCCTTTCAACTTTTATGTTATTGTTCTCACATATTATTTTGGGTTTATTGTAATCTTGTTGGAGATTTACTTGCAGTTTTGATTTGTTTTCTTTATTATATCTGACAAATAATGCCTCTGAATATTTTGTGCAGGGGGTGTTTTCTGGTGATAAATTTTCTGAGCTTCTGTATGTCTACAAAAGATGTTATTTCTCCTTCAAATTTGAAGGATAACTTTGATGTCTATTGTATTTCTTGCAGGTAATTTCTCTCTTTTAATACTTTTAAAATTTGGTTACACTTTCTTCCAGATTGTAGAATTTCTGCTAAGAAGTCTGATGATAACCTCTTGGAACTGCCTTTATTATATGTTATGTTTTTCTTTTCTCTAGCTGCCTTGAGGATTTTTTCTTTGTCATTGATTTTTTTTCTGTTTTCTTTTATATAATTTTATTTTTTTAATGGGGCAACATCAATAAATCAGGATACATATATTCAAAGATAACAAGTCCAGGTTATCTTGTCATTCAATTATGTTGCATACCCATCACCCAAAGTCAGATTGTCCTCCGTCACCTTCTATCTAGTTTTCTTTGTGCCCCTCCCCCTCCCCCTTTCCCTCTCCCTTTTCCCCCTCCCCCTGTAACCACCACACTCTTATCAATGATTTTTGATCATTTTATTATGATGTGACTTGGCGAAAGTCTGTTTGGGTTGAGGTAACTCATTGTTCTGTGTACTTCTTTGATATGAGAATCAAACTCTTTTCATAAACTTGGGAAATTTTCATCAATTATTTAATTGAACATTCTCTCCATTCCTTTATTTCTCTCTTCTCCTTCAGATATACCAATTATTCTTACTTTTCATATTTTATGGAGTCAAACAATTTGTGTGAAGCTTTATCATTTTTTTTAAAATTCATGAGTCTCTTTCTTTGTAACATCTTTCTTCTTTTGGAGTGAGAGAGAGAGACATAGACAGGGACAGACAGACAAAAAGGAAGAGAGATGAGAAGCATTAATAATTTTTCTTGTGGCACCTTAGTTTTTCATTGATTACTTTTTTAGATGTGCCTTGACTACGGAGCTTCAGTGAAGCCAGTGACGTTTTGTTCAAGCAAGCAATCTTGAGCTCAAGCCAGTGACCTTTGAGCTGAAGCCAGCAACCATGGGGTCATGTCTATGATTCCATGATCAGACTGGTGATCCCATGCTCAAGCTTATGAGCCTGTGTTAAACTTGTGACTCCATGTTCAAGCTGTTTGAGCCTGCATTCATGCCAGCAACATTGGTGTTTTGAACTTGGTACTTCATTATCCCAGTACCACATTCTACATTCTATCCTCTATGCCACCACCTAGTCAGGCTTTTTGTAGCATCTTTAATTGTCAGTCTTTGATGTCACTGATTCTCTCTTCTATGTGGTCTGTTCTATTAATTAAATTTGCTACCTCACTTTTCAAATCATGTACTGAGTTCCTGAACTCTGATTCTTTTTTAGAGTTTCAATTCTCTTGATGAGGTACTCATTTGGTCATTAATTTCTTTTTCATTCATCAAATTGTGTATCTATAACTTCTTGGATCTCTGAGTATTTTTAGAACTTCTCTTTATTATTCTTTATTATTTAACACTAAGGTTTTTTTATGTGATTAAATTTTTCTGGAGATTTTTGTTCTGAAGAATGGCAAGAAATATGCAAAGTAATGCAGAACAAGAACCTACAACCAAGACTACTTTATCCAGCAAGGCTATCATTTACAATTGAAGGAGACATAAAAAGCTTCCCAGACAAAAAAATACAAAAACAAACAAACAAAAAAACCTCAAGGAATTCATTACAACCAAACCAATGCTGCAGGAAATGTTAAGGGGCATGGTGTAAACAGATCAAAGTGGGAAAAGAATATAGCAAAAAAGGAATACAGCTTTAAAGAATAAAATAGCAATAAACAACTACATATCAATAATAACCTTAAATGTAAATGGATTAAATGATCCAATCAAAAGACATAGAGTAGCTGCATGGGTAAGAAAACAGGACCCATACATATGCTGTCTACAAGAGACACACCTTAAAAGAAAATATGCACATAGATTGAAGGTAAAAGGATGGAAAAAAACATTTCATGCAAATAGAAATGAAAAAAAGCTGGGGTGACAATACTTATATCTGACAAAATGGACTTTAAAACAAAGGGTATAGTAAGAGATAAAGAACGCCACTATATAATGATAAAGGGAGTAATCCAACAGGAAAATATAACTATTATAAATACCTATGCACCTAATATAGGAGCACATAAATATATAAAGCATATTTTGATGGATATAAAAAGCGAGATCAACAGCAATACTATAATAGTAGGGGATTTCGATACCACACTAACATCACTAGATAGATCCTCAGGAAAGAAAATTAACAAAGAAACAGCAGACTTAAAGGACACACTAAATCAACTCGATTTAATAGATATCTTCAGAACCTTTCACCCTAAAGCAGCAGAATATACATTCTCTTCAAGTGCTCATGGTACGTTCTCTAGGATAGACCACATGTTAGGGCACAAAAGTGGTCTCAACAAATATAAGAAGATTAAAATCATATCAAGCACTTTCTCTGATCACAATGTCATGAAACTAGAAATGAACCAAAACAGAAAGGCTCAAACATCCTCAAACACATAGAAACTAAATAGCAGATTGTTTAAAAAGAATGGATTAAAATGACATCAAAGAAGAAATAAAAAAACTCCTAGAAACGAATGACAATAAGCATACAACAACTCAAAATTTATGGGACACAGCAAAGCAGTACTGAGAGAGAACTTCATAGCACTACAGGCACACTTTAAGAAACTAGAAAAAAAAGCTCAAATAAACAACTTAACCCTGCATCTAAAAGAACTAGAAAACGAACATCAAGTAAAGCCCAAATATAGCAGAAGGAATTAAATAATAAAGATCAGAGCAGAAATAAATGACATAGAGGCTAAAGAAACAATACAGAGAATAAATGAAACTAGGAGCTCATTCTTTGAAAAGGAAAACAAGATCGATGAACCTTTAACTCGACTCACCAAGAAAAAAAGAGAGAGGACTCAAATAAATAAAATTAGAAATGAGAGTGGAGAAATAACTACTGATAAAACAAAAATACAAAATATTGTAAGAAAATATTGTGAAGAATTGTATGCCAAAAAACTAGACAGCCTTGATGAAATGGACAAATTCCTTGAAACATACAATGTTCCAAAAATCAACCTGAAAGAATTAGAAAACCTAAACAGACTGATTACAACAAATGAGATCAAAACAGTTATCAAAAAATTTCCAACAAGGAAAGTCCTGGGCCTGATGGCTTCACAAGTGAATTCTACCAAATATTCAAAGAAGAAGTAACTCCTATCCTTCTCAAGCTATTTAAAAAAATGCAAGAGGAAGAAAGACTTCCAAGCTCCTTTTATGAGGCTAGCATAATTCTGATTCCAAAACCAAGCAAAGACAACACAAAGAAAGAAAAATATGGGACTATATCCCTGATGATTATACATGCTAAAATCCTCAACAAAATATTAGCAAACTGGATCCAACAATATATGGAAAAAATCATACACCATGATCAAGTGGAATTTATTCTGGGGAGGCAAGGCTGTACAATATTTGCAAATTAATCAATGTGATTCATCACATAAACAAAAGGAAGGAGAAAAACCACATGATAATTTCAATAGGTGCAGAAAAAGCATTTGATAAAATCCAGCACCCATTCATGATCAAAACTCTCAGCAAAGTGGGAATACAGGGAACATACCTCAACATGATAAAAGCCAACTATGAGAAACCCACAGCCAACATCATACTCAATGGGCAAAAATTAAACGCAATACCCTTAAGATCAGGAACAAGGCAGGGATGCCCCCTTTCACCACTCTTACTCAACATAGTCCTGGAAGTCCTAGCCACAGCAATTAGACAAGAAGAGGAAATAAAAGACATTCAAGTTGGAAAAGAAGAAGTAAAACTATCATTATTTGCAGATGATATGATATTGTATAGAGAAAACCCGAAAGTCTCAGTGAAAAATCTACTGGACCTGATAAATGAATTCAGCAAACTGGCAGGATATAAAATTAATACTCAGAAATCAGAGCCATTTTTATATGCCAACAATAAACAGTCAGAAAAAAAAATTAAGGAAACAATCCCCTTCACAATTACAACCAACAAAATAAAGTACCTAGGAGTAAATTTAACCAAGGAGACTAAAGACTTGTATTCAGAAAATTATGAAACATTGATAAAAGAAATCAAGAAAAATACAAACAAGTGGAAGCACATACCATGCTCATGGTTAGGAAAAATAAATATCACTAAAATGTATATTATCCAAAGCAATCTATAAATTCAATGCAATACCAATTAAAATACCAATGACATACTTCAAAGATATAGATCACATATTCCAAAAATTTATATGGAACCAAAAGAGAACATGAATAGCCTCAGCAATCTTAAAAAAGAAGAATAAAGTGAGAGATATCACACTTCCTGATATCAAGTTATACTACAAGGCCATTGTGCTCAAAACAGCCTGGTACTGGCATAAGTACAGGCATATAGATCAATGGAACAGAACAGAGAACCCAGAAATAAATCCACAGCTCTATGGACAACTAATATTTTGCAAAGGAGGTAAGGGCATTCAATGGAGTAAAGACAGCCTCTTTAATAAATGGTGTTGGGAAAATTGGACAGCTACCTGCAAAAAAATGAAACTAGACCACCAACTTACACCATTCACAAAAATAAAATCAAAATGGATAAAAGACTTAAATGTAAGCTGTGAAACCATAAGCATCTTAGAAGAAAACAGGCAGTAAGCTCTCCGACATCTCTCGGAGCAATATATTTACTGATTTATCTCCACAGGGAAGTGAAATAAAAGACAGGATAAACAAATGGGACTATATCAACTATAAAGCTTTTGCATAGCTAAGGACAATAAGAACAGAATAAAAAGACAAACTACACAATGGGAGAACATATTTGACAATACATCTGATAAGTGGTTAATAACCAAAATTTATAAAGAACTTGTAAATCTCAACACCAGGAAGACAAACAATCCAATCAATAAATGGGAAAAAGAAATAGACACTTCTCCAAAGAGGACATACAGATGGCCAATAGGCATATGAAAAAATGCTCAACATCACTAATTATTAGAGAAATATAAATTAAAACCACAATGAGATATCACCTCACACCAGTCAGAATGGCGCTCATCAACAAAACAACACAGAATAAGTGCTGGCAAGGATTTGGAGAAAAGGAAACCCTCCTGCACTGCTGGTGGGAATGCAGACTGGTGCAGCCTCTGTGGAAAACAGTATGGATATTTCTCAAAAAATTGAAAATCAAACTGCCTTTTGACCCAGTTATCACACTTTTAGGAATATACCCCAAGAACACCATAGACCTGCTCCAAAAGGAGAAATGTACCCCATGTTTGTGGCAGCATTGTTCACATTAGCGAAGATCTGGAAACAGCCCAAGTGTCCGTCAGAGGATGAGTGGGTTAAAAAGCTTTGGTACATATATACTATGGAATACTACTTAGCCATAAGAAATGATGACATCGGTTCATTTACAATAACATGGATGAACCTTGATAACATTATACGGAGTGAAATAAGTAGATCATAAAAAACTAACAACTATATGAATCTATAGATAGATAGGACAGAAAAATGAGACTGAGAGACATGGACAAGAATGTGATGGTCACGGGGGCGCTGGGGGGATGGGGCAAGCAAGAAGATAGAGGGGGTGGGGGTAGAGCAGGGGCACAAAGAAAACCAGATAGAAGGTGATGGAAGACAATTTTACTTTGGGTGATGGGTATGCAGCATAATCAAATGTCAAAATAACTTGGAGATGTTTTCTCTCAACATATGTAACCTGATTTATCAATGTCACTGCATTAAATTTAATTTAAGAAAATTAAAAAAAATCTAAAAAGCCCCCAAACAGGATGTTACTGTCAGTCAGAAAAACAGACATATAGACTAATGGAACAGAATCAAAAGCCCAGAAATAAAACTGTATATATATGGACAAATTGTCTTCAACGAAGCAGCCAAAACCACACAATGGAGAAAAGAAAGCCTCTTCAATAAATGTTGCTGGGAAAATTGGAGTCACATGCAAAAGAATAAAACTTGACTAGTTTGGTCCTCTGCACAAAAATTAATTCAAAGTGGATCAAATACTTAAATATATGATCTAAAACAATAAATTACACAGAACATATGTACTAAACTATAGACTGTGGCTATAGAGAACAATACATGAATTTAACCCCAAAGTTAAGAGAAGTAAAGGCAAATATAAATGAATGGGCCTATATCAAACTAAAAAAACTTCTGCACAATATAGGAAACTGACAACAAATCAAATAGGTAGCCAACTAAATGGGAGATGATATTTACAAACAACAGCTCTGAAAAGGGGTCAATATCCAAAATATGCAAAGAAGTCACAAAGTTCAGCAACAAACAAGTAAGCAGTCTAGTTAAAAAATGGGGAAGGGACCTGAGCAGACACTTTTCTCAAGAGGGCATTAAAAATGGTTAACAGGCATATGAAAAGATGTTTGTCTTAACGAGCTATTCAAGAAATGCAATTCAGAACCACAGTGAGATACTACTTCACACTTTTTAGACAGGTAACAAATGTTGGGGAGGTCATAGTGAAAGAGGAATGCTAATTCAGTGCTGGTGGGAATTCAAGTTAGTATAGCCATTATGGAAGAAAATATGCTAATTCCTCAATCAATTAAGAATAGAATTATCATATGTCCCAGAAAATCCTGTACTAGATATCTTTCCTCAAAACTTATAAGCATTGGTACGTAAAAACACATGCATCCCCATGTTTATCGTAACATTATTCACAGTGGTCATGACATGATGTCCCTTGGTAGGGAATTGTGTAAAGAAGTGGTACATCTATACAAAGAAATACTACTCAGCTATAAGAATAATGACATAGTGACATTTATGATAACATGGATAAACCTTGAGAACATTATACAGACTGAAATAAGTCAGTCAAAAAATGCTAAGAACTGTATGATTTTACACATAGGTGGTGTATATAACTGAGACTCATGAACATTAGTAAAAGTGAAATAGTTACCAGGGGAGGGGAGAGTGGTGTAAAGAGAGACAAATATAAAAAGATGAAAAATAATTTGACTTTGGGTGATGGGTAAAAAACATAATCAACTGTTCAAATGCTATAGAAATATTTATCTGAAATCTATATACTCTTATTGATCAATGTCACTCTGTTAAATTTAATTTTCTAAATAAAATTTAAAAATACATATAAAACTCTCTTGAATATTGTGTATGATCTTTTAAATGTATTGCTGGATTTGGCTTCCTAATATTTTGTTGAGAATTTTAGTACATATGTCCAACAGGGATATAAATATATATATATATATATATATATATATATATATATATATATATATGTGTGTGTGTGTGTGTGTGTGTGTGTGTGTGTATTTTTTTTACTTTTCTGCAGAATTAAGATAATGAATTCCTCATGAAATGAGCTTAGAGTTTTTTCTCTTCTTAAATCATTTTTAATTTCTTGAGGATAGGTAGTAGTTTGTTGAATATTTGGTAAAATTTACCTGTAAAGCCTTCAATTTCAGGAATTTTGTCTGCTGGAAATTTCTTGATAGCTATTTCAAGTTTATATTTTGTAATTTGTCTTATGTTTTCTAACTCTTTCAGATTCAGTTTAGAAAATTGTGCTTTTTTCTATGAATTTACTTCTGACAATTTGTGCAACTTTTTGACATATATATAGTTCTTCATAGCACTTTTTACAATCCTTGCATTTTCATAATGTCTGTTTTACTTATTTTCTTTCATTTCTGAATTTGTTTATTGGGTCCTCTCTCTTTTTCTTTTTCTTTTCTTGATGAGTCTGGTTAAAGGTTTGTTAATATTAAAGAAATTTAATATGTCTTTTTTCTTCAGAGACAGAGAGTCAGAGAAAGGGATAGAGAGGGACAGACAAACAGGAATGGAGAGAGATGAGAAGCATCAATCATCAGTTTCTTGTGACACCTTAGTTGTTCATTGATTGCTTTCTCATATGTGCCTTGATAGTGGGCCTTCAGCAGAATGAGTAACCCCTTGCTCGAGCCAGAGACCTTGAGTCCAAGCTGGTGAGCTTTGCTCAAATCAGATGAGCTCATGCTCAAGCTGGCAACTTCGGGGTCTCGAACCTGGGTCCGCCGCATCCCAGTTCAACACTCTATCCACTGCGCCACCGCTTGGTCAGGCAATATTTTCCTTTTCAATAAACCAACTATTGATTTCATTGATCTTTTGTGTTTCTTTAAGCCTCATTGTCATTTGTTTCCACTCTGATTTTTTTTTTCAGAGACAGAGAGAGAGTCAGAGAGAGGGATAGACAGGGACAGACAGACAGGAATGGAGAGAGATGAAAATAATCATTAGTTTTTCGTTGCGCATTGCAACATCTTAATTGTTCATTGATTGCTTTCTCATATGTGCCTTGACTGCAGGCCTTCAGTAGACCGGGTAACCCCTTGCTCTAGCCAGAGACTTTGGGCTCAAGCCGGTGAACTTTTGTTCAAACCAGATGAGCCCTCGCTCAAGCTGGCGACCTCGGGGTCTTGAACCTGGGTCTTTCGCATTCCAGTCCAATGCTCTATCCACTGTGCCCCGGCCCAGTCAGGCTCTACTCTGATCTTTATTAGTTTTTTCCTTCTATTTCCTCTGGGCTTTGTTTGTTTGTTTGTTTGTTTTTCTCTAGTTCTTTTAGGTTCAGGGTCAGATGGTTTATTTGAGATTGTTCTTGCTTCTTGAGGTATATTTATAATGCTATGAACTTTCCTCTCAGGACTTCATTCACTGTATCCCATACATTTTAGGTTGTTGTGTTCAGTTTTATTTATTTCAAAGAAATTTTAAATTTCTTCTTTGATCTTGTTGTTAACCCATTCATTATTACATAACATGCTATTTAGCCTCTAAGTTTTTGAATAATTTTCAGCTTTCGCATTGTAATTGACTGTTAGTTTTATGTCAGAGAAAATACTTGAAATGATTTCAATCTTCTTAATTATATTGAGAATTGTTTTGTGTCCTAATATGTGGTCTAGCCTAGAAAACGTAGCATGTGCACTTGAAAAGAGTGTATGTTTTGCTTTGTTGTGGTGAAATTTTCTAAAGATATCAATCAAATCCAAGTAGTCTAGTGTGCCATTTATGGCCACTGTTTGTTGATTATCTGAATTTAGGATCTATCCATTTATGTCACTGGGACTTAAAATCCCCTACTATTACCGTGTTACTGTTGATCTCTCCCTTTCTGTTTATCAAAATTTGCTTTATATATTAGGATGCTTTTGCATTGGATGCATAAGTATTTGCACTAGTTTTATCTTTTTGTCTCATTGCTCCCTTGTCATTATGTAGTGACGTACTTTCTCTCTTAATACAGCCTTTATTTTAAAGACTATTTTCTCAGATATAAGTATCATGACCTCAGCTTTTTAAAAATGTTTCATTTGTATAAAATTTTTATTTATTTATTAACTTTCAATCTATGTGTATCTTTTGTTCTGTTGTGAAACTTTTGTAAACAACATATATATGGATTATGTTTTCTTATCTGTTCACTTACCCTGTGTCTTTTGATTGGGATATATATTTCACTTACATTTAAGATTATTATTAGTATGCACTACTTACTGCTCTTTTATTATTTGAACCTTTACTTCTCTTTCTCTAGATTTCTTTTTTCCTTTCCTCTTCTTATAAAGAAAGCCTTTTAATATATCTTGCAATATGGGTTTGGTGGTAGTAAACTTTTTGAGCATTGTGTGTGTGTGTGTGTGTGTGTGTGTGTGTGTGTGTAGGAAGCTCTATATTTTTCCTTCAATTTTAAAAGATAGTTTTGTTGAATAGCATACTCTTGGTTGTAGGTTCTTGTTTTTTATCACTCTGCATAATTTCTTCAATTCTTTCTGGCCTGAAGTGTTTCTGTTGAGAAGTCTGATGTAAGTCTTATGGGGACTCCTTTGTAGTTAATTATTTAATTTTCTGTTGCCAAATTTAGAATTATTTTCTATCTCCTCTATTTGGCACTTTAACTATGATATGTGTTGGATTGGGCTTCTTTGGGTTCATCTTAAATAGGACTCATTGTGCTTCCTGAACTTGTGTGATTTTTACTTCAACAGGTTTGGGTCTTTTTTAGCTATGATTGCTTCAAACAATTCCCTATCCTTTGTTTGTTCTCATATCCTTCAGGAACCTGTATGATGCAGATTTTGTTTCTTTTTATGTTGTCCCAGAGGTCCTTTAGATTTTCTTCAGTGTTTTTGATAGTTTTTATTTTTGCTGCTCTGCTTTTATGCTTGTCATTATTTTGTCCTCTAAATTGCTGATTTTACCCTCCAGTTCATCTAACCTATTGTTGACATTTTCTAGTGCAATATTCTTTTGGATATTGCACTTGCCAGTTTTGACCAGTTCTTTTTTTATGGTTTTAATGTCCTTTTTAATGCTTACTAAGTTCCAAATCTGATGATCTATTCTTGCTCTAAGATCCTTGAGCATACTAATAACCATTATATTAAACACTGTGTCTGATAGTTTAGTTACTTCCATTTAATTTAATTCTTTTTTTTTTTTTTCTTTTTTTTTTTGCTGGGGATTACTCTTGTTTATTTGTTTAGGTCATTTTTCTTTGCCCATTTTTTTCTCTGTATTAATTATCTCTGTTCTGGCTTCCAATTTTGTTTGGATGTATTTATGAGAAGGTGACTTAGTGTTACTAACCTCCAGACCATCTGAGCTCCTTGCTTTAGGAATGTTTTTTGAGGGTTATATTTACCCTCCTTTTGTATGTGAGTCTTGAATGCTGTTGGCCTTTTTGTAGGTGGATTTCACCCTTGTAGCTGGCTGTCATTAAGAATTAACTTTGATTACATGTATTAAATGCTGTGCTATGTCTGTTCTCTGAGCCATCGTAACTCTCAGCAGTGTGTGATGCTGCTGGATTCCCCTTTTAGTTGTATTTCTTATATAGCTAGTTGAGTCCATTGCTGGTGTGTTCTGCATCCTACTACTGGTTGTGTTGGTTCTGGGTCCTCTTGGATGGGGTTTGGGTATGGATTGATGTCTGACATTGTTTGTAACCCACTGAAGGCTACCAGTCTGCAGCTAAAACTCTGTTCACTGTTTGTGTCTCCATTTTCTTTGTCTGGGTGTGTGTGGGAGGGGCCACCCTGTGTATCAGTTTGACTTGCTCCTGCATACACTTGAGTGTAGCTCTGTAAAAGGGCCTAAGTTTCTTTAGCTTTGCCTCCATTTTTTAGCCGCTTCATTTATTTTTGTTTTGTTTGTTTGTTTTAAAACTGCCTGATCTTCTCAGAGTCTTCTGTAGAAAACTGTAGATTGGGCTCAGAATGGCTTTACCCAAACAATCCCTCCTCAAGATGCAAGCTTAGTAAGTTAGGGCAACTAAAGTTGGCAGGACAATGTTCATGGGGTCCCTTACTTGGGGGGTCTCAGTAAAGCACTTCATACTGGAAAAACAGCCCTTACTTTAGAACCTAATCTCTCAGCTACTGCTACATATTCTAATTTATTTATCACCCTTGCTAAGGTTGGGTGGGGCTGACAGTCTCATCGACAGAAGTTCTTTTAAATAAGGAGCTCCTGATTGCAGGGAGGAAGATTGAGAAAGTCTTCCACTGGGGCTGATTGTGACCATTTCCCAAGGAGTTAGCTAAGCCCCTGGACCTGTTTCAACAATATGCTCTAAGAAACTTTCACTTTTTATAACTGATCTCTAATCCTCTCACCCTTCCGCTCTGAAAATGACATCAGGGTATCCAGGACTTGGGCTGGCTAACTGTGAGGCTCTATGTTATCCAATGAATAGTTGGTACTATTCAGATGTTGATCACAGAAAGCAGAATTCATCTCAGCTGGTTTTGGTGCTTAACATGCTCTCTCATTGGATATACCACTAGTAATACTAATTGGATCATTCTCTGATGTAGTCTGTAGCTGGCCACTAGATGGTTTTGTTCTGGGCCTCTTAGGAAGGTACCTAGTACAGACCAGTGCAAGACACTACCAGGGACTGGCCATCAGCAATATTTTTTTAAATTTTTTTTATTTATTTATTCATTTTTTTAGAGAGGAGAGGGAGAGACAGAGGGAGAGAGAGAGGAGAGACAGAGGGAGAGAGGGGGGGGAGGAGCTGGAAGCATCAACTCCCATATGTGCCTTGACCAGGCAAGCCCAGGATTTCGAACCGGCGACCTCAGCATTTCCAGGTTGACACTTTATCCACTGTGCCACCACAGGTCAGGCTAGCAATATTTTTAAAGCTATAAATGATTTAGTGTTTGTTGCTGCTTATGCCAGACTTAGGTGCTCATGACGAACCAAAGTACTGGCTTTTATGAGCACAGGATCTGGCGTCAGGTCAGTATAATACCCAATGTTCCTTGAGATCAACCTCCTTCTCTCTCTGTTTGCTGACTGCCTGTTAGACTCATCCCCTAAAAAAAAATGTTAGGCTAGTCAGGCATCAGGGAAGATACTAGGATTAGCTTCCACCCCAGGGACCCACATGTTGCTATGTCCTGAACTTTTTCTCAGACCTCATTAGAATGTGGTCTCCTAGAAGTCTTGTGGGTCAGGCCTCTGATACCCAGAGATTTTGTCTGCCAACAGCGTGGAAAGTTTCTACTGAATCTCTCATGAAATAGAAGAACCAGTCATATTCTCAGGAATATGAGGAGAATAGCTCTGGCCTCAGTGCCTGTCTATTGAGTCACTGTCATACTTTGAGTCTTTTCAGCCTCCTGCTTTCTGGCCAAGTCTGCTAACTTCTCAGCAGGGCCCCATATCTAACTAGTGGGGCAAGAGAAATTTCCAAGGATGTAGTAGGTTGTTTCCTTCATGCTACTGCCACAAAAAGTGGAATGTTTCACCCCAAAATGATGGTGACTGCTATAGTGAAGAATAATTTTACACAGGTTCTTGGTGGCTCTTACCCCACCATGTCTCTCTTCTGGGCCACCAATCTTACATTGTTCTCTTGAATGTAGTCCACTCAACCTTACCTCTGTTGGAGCCCAGGGTAAGTGGCTGTGAATGAAGTTTTCTGTGTTGGCCCTTTCAGATTATGCCTGCATCCTTGAGTACTCCCATCTCTTTCTGGCTCAGAGAAACCTCACCTCTTTTCATTGCCAAATGTTATGTGGATGCCTCTTCTAGGTTCTGATGCTCTAGGCTAGGGTACCTGGCCTGGAGTTTAGAATTCACACCTCTCAGCACTAACCACCCCCAGAGCTAAGATGTTATTTTTCCAGAATTTCAGCCACCATTTGTGAGAGTGGGACCAGCTTTTTTCACCACTTTGCCCTTTTTGCCAGTCTTAATGTGTCCTCTTCTATGAATCCTTATTTATAAGACTTTACTTCATGTAGTACTACTTTGGTTTTTCATAATGATTGTTTTAAAATTTAATTATAACTCCATTTTGGGCCTGGGAAAAGGTTAGTGGAATATTTACCCACTCTGTCTCCATCTTGGATCCTCCCTCAGCATACAGTTTTAGCTTTTCTCAAACCCAGATTGCTAAAAATATGCTGGTCAAATTGCTCATTTTTGGTGATTCAAACAAAACATTTTCCCTCACAAATGATATCACACAAAAATTAGCTAAAACTTCCTATCCATACCACAGTTACTAGAGCAAAGTGGTCATTGGACCTTTTTTCTCCAATCAAATTTAAAGAAAATCAAAATAGCCCAACCACCACATGCGCGCGCATGCACACACACACACACACACACACACACACAAGCACATGCACACGTGAACACACACAAGCATGTGACTCTAATCTACTCTAGTCTCTAGTCTAATTATACTATATAGTCCTCTCTTTTCCTGGACCTAATCATTTGTATTCACTTACACAGAGGGAAATAATGTAATTCCTAGTTCCAATTTCAAGTGGAATTTATTGCCTTTGAAAACTTGCAAATAACAAAAGAAGATAACTAACTAAAGAAGCAACTTTGCTTTAGAACAGATAAACACTGTCAGTTTTTCTTCCTATTAAAAAAATGCTAAAAGTTGGTGATGAAAATGGAAAGTGGAAAGTCATTTGCAAGAAAATGTTACATTCCAACAAAGTTTTAATTAAAATTATATAAAAATGTTTACCATTTTTTGTAAAATATGAGCAATATCACACTTAAAGAGTAGATGGTTTGCAAGAAGAAAGTATAACCAAATGCTCAGAATGAATTGTATTTTGTAGTGAGTAGAGATATAGATTAGTGTTTACTAAGTAGTAGTCATTTAGAACATGAGGACACATAATAAACAAACCAAAGAGTAAAAATTATAGAAAAGCAAGTATTTACTATCCTGAGTAAATAGGCAGTATCTTCAGTAAGTTTCTAGAAGTCTTGATGTGCAGTCTGGGAGAACAAGAATTAATTCTTTTAAATGGCTTTGGACCAAGGACTAATTAAGTTTTAATGGTGTAGCTCATTTGGCTCAAAGGTGAATCTGTTTTTTTTTTCAGAGCAAAAGCTAAATCTATCTTGAATTTGAATGTCAAGATACTTGAGAAACTTAGTGTTTAGTACTGCATCATTCACCAAAAAAATAGAAAGTCAAATCATTTTGCTTTCCAACAATTAAACTGGGGAAAAATAATTTATAGAGGTTAAATAAACCACTAGGATGGGCTCACTTTTATTCTTGTTTCATTAAAATAAATTGAATGTTGTGTTGTAATGAATTAATAAAAGAATACAAATAAAAACTACAGAATCAAATCAAATGTATCTTCTTTCCACACCTACATTTATGTAAAAAAGTCAATCAATATAATGAGTATAAATAAGACCTTTAGATAAAGTAGACACACATTAAATGGTTTCTGCAAGTGATAGAATATTTTGATTCATGTACAGTTAGCAATTCAGGTTATAATTTTAAATCTTATGGTGGTTATTTATGATCATTCCAAATTCCCAATCAATTTCAATTTTGCAATATGATTAATCATTATGAATGGTGTTTCTCTCGTTTGCCTAGAATTACAAATGATAATTCAAACATCAGCATTCTGAGTTTTATCTTTCAAATGATACACTGACTAAAATATTAAGACCATCAGGGTCCTTACACTTATATAATTTACATTTGAGACACAATAAGTTCTGCTTATATCAGGATGGCCTTATCAGTTTTTAGATCCAGCACTTTTGAAAATACTGATATTATAGCACCATTCGATATAGAAGCAAGCAGTGTCCTAAAAAAAGAACATAGAGATAACAAAGATTGTAAACTTACCTCTAACCATCTCTTTAATGTTCCATTTTTTTTCAAGGAAATGGTATTCGTTCTAACCAGGCAGTGGTTCAGTAGATAGAACATAAGCCTGGGACACAGAGGACATAGGTTTAAACCCTGAGGTCACAGGCTTAAATTTGGACTCACAAGCTTGAGTGCAGGGTTGCTGGCATGAGCATGGGATCCTAGCCATGACTCCATGAAAGCTGGTTAGAGCCCAAAGATCACTAGTTTTGAGCCCAAGGTCACTGACTTAAGTCCAATGTTGCTGGCTTGAGCAAGGGGTCACTGGCTCAGCTGGAGCTCCCCAGTCAAGGCACATATGAGAAAAGAATCAATGAACAACTAAGTTGCCGTGAAAAAGAATTGATACTTCTCATCTCTCTCTCTCTTTTTGTCTGTCTAAAAATAAAAAATAAATAAAAAGACAGAGAGAGAATATTTAGTACTTCATGACTCTCAAATATGACTGGCAGGTGAATGGAAGGGAAGGTAAAAAACATGCATCCAAAGAAAGGTATCTGATATCCTGCATGACTTTTTATTTTTCAAATTATACATGCTCCTACTTTAACTCTACTTTCCTCAGGTCTTCTGGTTATAAAAAGATATATTATTAGCGATAATATGTTATCTATAGTGAGAGTGCTGTCATCAATATCTGGTTAAAAATCACTGGACTAGATGGCCTATAATAATTTCTTATTAAGCCTGACCTGTGGTGGCACAGTGGGATAAAGCATCGATCTGGGAACTGAGGTCGCCGGTTTGAAACGCTGGGCTTGCCTAGTCAAGGCACATATGGGAGTTGATGCTTCCTGCTCCTCCCCCCTCTTTCTCTCTCCCTCTTTCCCCTCTCCTCTCTGAAAATTGAATAAAGTCTTAAAAAATAATTTCTTCTCAAATTAACATTTTATGGATCTATAAAGAAAATAATTGCTTAGTTATATTACTACTAAATACTTATAACCAAGTGTTCTTGTTTCACAATACCATACTAGAAGAATGAAATAATATTGATATAGTCATCTCTTGCCATATTGCAATTCACTTTTTGCAGTCTCACTGTATTGCGAATTTTAAAATTGTATATATCTAATTTTGTATTGTGAATTTTCCTTATATCATGAGACTTTGCGATATAGAAGTATTTTAATATATTTATTATTTTAATTGCTTTTGCAATAAAATAAACATGTTCTAGCCTAAAAAAAATTGAAATCAATATAAAATATTTGTTAAAATATGTAAAGAGAATATTACTGTATATTCACTAATGAGTACCTAAATAGAATTTTATGTTTTTAAAATTACATAGGTTTAAAAGTGTAGAAAGTGTCTAAGAGTATATGAAGTGTTTATAAGAGTGTGGAAAAAATTAATAGCAATGTGTAAAAGGTTTATAGGAGTGTGCAGAGGGTTTATAAAGCCTTAAAATATATATCAATAATAAAGTAAATAAAGTAAAGGTCACTATTTAGTGGATTTTAGCCTATCACAGGGGGTTCTGGAACCTAACCCCTACAATAGACAAGGGACAACTATATAAGAAATAGCAGTGTTACACCTAGTACATAGTGTGCATTTCATAAATAGATGTGTTCTTCCTTCTATCCACAGTAATAGATAAAAAATTTCCTTGCCTGACCAGGGTATGGTGCAGTAGTTAGAGTGTAAGACTGGAGTGCAAAGAACCCACATTCAAAATCCTGAGGTCACAAGCTTGAGCACGGGGTCGCTAGTTTCAGCATGGGATCATAGACATGACCCCATGGTTGCTAGCTTTAGCCCAAAGATTGCTAACTTGAAGCCCAAGGTCGCTGACTTGAGCCCAAGGTTGCTGGTTTGAGCAAGGGTTACTCACTCTGCTCTAGCCCCCTGGTTAAGGGACATATGAGAATGCAATCAGTGAACAACTAAGGAGCTGCAACAAAAAATTGATGCTTCTCATTTCTATCCCTTCTGGTCTGTCTGTCCCTATCTGGCCCTTTCTCTGACTCTCTCTTTCTGTCTCTGTCAAAAAATGTTTCCTTATATATAACAAGTTCAGAAATGAGAGATATAAGAATGGGGGAGGATAAATAACAGCTTCTCAAGGGAGACCTAGTAAGTTTGAAATTTCTCTCAGGATACTGAGTTAGCTCCAGACCCTGTTGATTTGTGCTAATATTTAGCAGTTTCCACTGCACAACTATTATCTAGAGAAGAGATATGACTATTTTCAGGTTCTTTGTTATTCAGACAAATAGCCATATTACTGTACTTAAGATAATATTAATTTTTGTTTAATGAACATCTGTTCTAAACAGGAGTCCTATAGTGTTAATTACAGAGAAAATATTCTCATCATTATTTAAGAAGTGGTCATTTTATTTTTATGTCACAGAACACTATTATGTATGGTTTTCATATATTAGAAGGACAACTGATGATAGGCAATTTACTTACATTGTGTGGCTTTTATGTACATGCTCTAGACATATAGTGTACACACATTTGTTACATAGAAATGTATGTTTGACATAAGTGAATATTAATTTTTATATAAGGCACATATTTGCATTGGAAGAATTTTTAAATGTCACACATGCAATATATTTATTATATAATTCTACCTTTTCAACTAAAATTCGCACATATTATTTATTTAGACTATAGTCAAATTCAAAGGAATAGGACCAAAATCTAGAGAAAGAAAAAAACTGAGAGCTTAAGTGAGGGTAATTAACTTGAACCAATCACCTGGAACTTAAATGAAGTATAATGTGAAATTGTCACTGCCTTATATAAAACTGAGTTTCTACTTTAATGTTATTCAGTAACAACTAACTATATTTATCTGTTTATTTTGGTAAGCAGTCTACTGTATGTTTACTGTTCACTCTTAATATAGTCTGTGTTCTAGTTATTATTGTTGCATAACAAATGACACAAAATTTAGAGTAAAAAAAAAAAACTTTATGCACATGATTTAACTGGCCAGGACTTTGGAAAGGGCTCAGTTGTCTATTTCTTAAGGTTTCTCATGCCAATGCAACATAATGTCAGCAAGGGATTCAGTCATTTGAAGTTTCAACTTTTGGAAATATTGAGAGTCATTAACTCCCAAGGCTAGCAGTAAATCAAGAACTGTCCAGCCTGAGGCCCTGGCCAGTTGGCTCAGTGGTAGATCATTGGCCTCGCGTGCAGGAGTCCCAGATTCGATTCCTGGCCAGAGCACACAGGAGAAGCACCCATCTGCTTCTCCACCCCTCCCCTTCTCCTTCCTCTCTGTCTCTCTCTTCCCCTCCTGCAGCCAAGGCTCCATTGGAGCAAAGACGGCCCGGGTGCTGAGGATGGCTCTATGGCCTCTGCCTCAGGTGCTAGAATGGCTCTGGTTGCAACAGAGCAACGCCCCAGATGGGCAGAGCATCGCCCCCTGGTGGGCATGCCAGGTGGATCCCAGTCGGGCACATGTGGGAGACTGTCTGCCTCCCTGTTTCCAGCTTCAGAAAAATACCAAAAACAAAACAAAACAAAAAAAAAAACTGTTCAGCCTGACCAGGTGATGGTGCTGTGGATAGAGCATCAGACTGGGATGCCGAGGACCCAGGTTCGAGACCCCTGAGGTCGCCAGCTTGAGCATGGGCTCATCTGGTTTGAGCAAAAGCTCACCAGCTTGGACCCAAGGTTGCTGACTCCAGCAAGGGGTTACTTGGTCTGCTGAATGCCTGCAGTCAAGGCACATATGAGAAAGCAGTCAATGAACAACTAAGGTGTCACAATGTGCAACAAAAAACTAATGATTGATACTTCTCATCTTTCCATTCCTGTCTGTCTGTCCCTGTCTATCCCTCTCTCTGACTTTCTCTCTCTGTCTCTGAAAAAATAAAATAAAATAAAATTAAAAAAATATGTCCACCAGTTCATCATGGTAATCAATGAGTAGTTTGACTTCATACTTGGCACCTACCTGTCTCCAAGCAAGTATTCTAAGAGAATATGGTAGAAATTTCAAGTCCATTTTTATTCTAGCTTTGAAATGAATATAATATCACTCTCTTGCCCTCTAATGCTCAAAGCAATCACAAGTTCAATTATATTGGAGGGGAAGATACAAAAGTTCAGGTCACATTGTAAAAAGCATATGTAATCTGTCACAATCAGTATTTTCATATTAGTTTTCCAGGGGAGGAAACTGAGGCCCAAAACCAAAGTAACTAGAAAAAGACTTAACTGAAACTCAAACCCTGATCTGTCTTTCTCTAAAACCTGTATTATTTCTGTTGTGTGCACTGCTTCACAGGGAATATTATTCTTTCTTAAATTGTTATGTTTTTTCTCAGACGTGAATAGATTTAAATTTAGTGTCAATAACAAATTATCTAACTAAGAGTAGTTATACCTAACATCCAGTCTTTTTTTTCAGAAACAGAGAGGGATAGATAGGGACAGACAAACAGGAATGGAGAGAGATGAGAAGCATCAATCATCAGTTTTTTGTTGTGGCACTTTAGTTGTTCATTGATTGCTTTCTCATACATGCCTTGACCGTGGGGCTATAGCACACCGAGTATCTCCTTGCTTAAACTAGTGACCTTGGGTCCAAGCTGGTAAGCATTGCTCAAACCAGATGAGCCCACACTCAAGCTAGTGACCTCAGGTCTCAAATCTGGGTTCCATGATCTATCCACTGTGCCACTGCCTAGTCAGGCAACTTCCAGTCTTGTTTCTACTGCTTGAATGACCTGAAGTGAGATATTTTCTTCCTTGGGCTTCTTTTCTACATTTCATGTACATAAAATTTGTGCCATACTTTGTCCAAAGCTCTGACACTTTATGAATACTATTCTTAATAATATGAAAGCATTACACAGATAAAGAAATATTAAAAGCTTTAATAATTTATAATAGCAAGAACAATATATTTTTATTTCTTTTTTTATTAAGTGAGAGGTGGGAAGGCAAAGACAGACTCCTGCATGTGCCCCAAATGGGACCCACCCAGCAATTTCCTTACCAGGCAATGCTCTGCCTATCTGGGCTGCTTCTCTGTTGCTCAGTAAGCAAGCTATTTTAGCACCAGAGGTGAGGCCATGGAGCTATCCTCAGTGCCCGGGATCAATTTTGCTGAACCATTCAAGCCATGGATTCAGGAGGGAAAGAAATAGAGAAAAAAATAGATAGAGTGGGGGGAGGGAAGCAGATAGTTGATTCTTCTGTGTTCCTTGACTGGGAATCAAATCTGATACCTCCACACACTGAGCTGATGCTTTACTGCTGAGCCAACTGGCCAGGGCCTATTTATCTTCTAAAATGTCAAATTTTGATATTATGATTTTTTTGGCATGCTCATTAACCTAAGAGGCAAGAAACAAGTGATTTGATTAATTATGCAATTGTCTTCTCTCTGAATTGTTCCTTTTATATTCAAATATATTTTCTGATTCAAGAGACTGCCACAGGCCAGAGAGAGGCTCTGGATTTTATAGGTTTATATGGTGTACTAACTGAAATAAAATAAAACTATCATTGATTTGATTAACAGTTTGAGTAAAATAGTATTCTAGTTCTGTATGCATCAAATAGTGACTTGTTTCTAGGCAGTAGGATATGCATTCATGAGAAAAAATGTGACCTGCTAGAAATAGCTTACAAAATAATTGGTAGTCTCATACAGTAATGTTAATGCTCTGGTAAATTGCCTGAAAATGTTCTATATCTGGGACAAACTTCTTTGAAGATGATTTTTTTTGTAGATAGTCTAATGCTTTTAATATTTTTTTGAGAAAGACAGAGTCAGAGAAACGGACAGATAGGGACAGACAGACAGGAAGAGAGAGCTATGAGAAGCATCAATTCTTCATTGCAGCACCTTAGTCCTTACTGACTGTTTACTCATACGTGCCTTGACCAGGGGGCTACAGCAGAGTGAGTGACCCTTACTCAAGCCAGTGACCTTGGACTCTAACCAGCAACCTCGGGCTTCAAGGCAGCAACTTTTGGGTTTAAGCCAGTGACCATGGGGTCATATCTATGATTCCACACTCAAGCCTGCAACCCCATACTCAAACCTGATGATCCTGCACTCAAGCCAGCTACATCAGGGTTTAAACCTGGGTTCTCTGCATCCCAGTCTGATGCCCTGTCCAATGGGACACTGCCTAGTCAGGCTAATGTATATTATTGAAGTCACTTAATTTATTGCTATTTCACAAAATCACAGAATCAGAACTTTAAGAATCTTCAATTTCATGGAATTCAGTTGTTTCTTAAACCTTTTTCTCAGTAAAATCCTTACTCAAACAGAATAAAAAATAAAAATTTCATACACACTATTATGAGTGCTGCTTCTATATTTAAAGTGAGGTTGAGGAGCCAGAACACTTCCTTTTTATACCTCCCTCTACTCTACTGCAGCAGTCATTACCTGCATGGAGCTTTTAGAACTTTGAAATATCTGGTTGGAATACCACTCATCCAGTTTGTTATTTGATTGAATAAATCATAAGACATCACTGTGTTAGACAGAAGTAAATAAGGACAAAATTGCTACCTTCACAGAACTCACAAACAAGGAGGCAATTTATATATGTAATCAAACATTTTTAGTATTCCTCTTAGTGTTCTTTTTTTTTATTTAGAAATTTAATTTAATGGGGTGGTGTTGGTTCAAAAGAACGCATCAATTTCAAGTATATATCTCCATAGCATGTGAAATATTCATTGTTTTCTGTGACCATCACCCAAACCAAGCAAACCATTTTTATCACTGTATATTTGGTACCATTTAGTCACCTCTCCTCAACTCTTCTTCTTGAAACAACTTTACTTTTGTCTATGTTCCTGAGCCTTAGTTTTATATCCCACTTATGTGTGGCATCACATAGTTCTTATCTTTTTCTGACTTACTTATTTTGCTTAGTAAAATATTCTCAAGGTCCATAAACATTGTCACAAATAGTAATATTTATTCATTTCTTATGGCTGAAGAGTATTCCATTGTGTGTATGTACCATACCTTTTTTACCCAATTCTCTATCAAGAGACATTTTGGTTGTCTACATATCTTGTCCACTGTGAATAATGTTGCAATGGACATGGGGCTGCAAGATAGCACATTGGAGGGGGTTAATAATCAGAAATGACATATTTTTTTGGAATTTTTTTTGGCATAAGAAAAAATACTAACACCTGAGGGAAAATTAGGAGTGAACCATAACAACAAAAAATAGGAGTAAGAGGAAAATGATTCAGGAAAAATTGAAAGTCTGTATAAAGTTTATATGAGATAAGGTATGGCATATTTGCATTTTTCCTGTATATAAAATGGCAAGGAAGATGAAGGTAAGGGATAATCCTGTAGATATAATCAGAAGCAGTATCATAATAGGACTTGTAATACATTTAAAGAAATATGATTTGTACCCAAAGAGTAATTACTTCTGGGACTATAATAGGAAGTTAAAGAAGGGGAATGATATAAAAAGTCACTCTTTTCTGTCAAAAAGATTACTTTGGCTGATATGTGGACAATGGCTTGAAGCAGACCAAGACAAAAGAAATAGGGCTCTATTTGAGAAGTAGATTTGGCATCATTGCATTTCTTCCTGAATTTCATCCAGAAAGAAAAGAGAGAAATCAATAATGACCCTTGGGTTTTGGTCTGAGATATAGGTGGACATTGCTCTTATTCAGTTAAATGTGAAAAACTTACAGATGAACAAGTTTCGACCGAAAATCAAGGATATGTTGCTGGAATAAGTCCCAGTTGATCATGATATATTTGTTTCTAATATATTATTGAATTTAATTTGGTAGTATTCCAGAAGCACAAGAATTGTTTGTCATACATAAATTAATCAATGCAATACACCACATCAACAAAAAAAAGAATAGGTATAGAAAAGGCACTCGGTTTGATACAATATTCCTTTATGTTTAAAATATTCAACAAAACCTGAGTAGAAAAGTCATATATGACAAACCATCAACTAATATTATACTAAATAGTGAAAAAAAGAGGGAGGAAAAGATGGCAGTGGAGTAGGCAGATGCACAGATGCCCAGCTCTCACCACCAAACTGGAATATAAATCAATTTAGGAAAAATCAGCATGAAAAACCAACTCAGAACTACAAGAACAGCTCTCAAAAACCAAGGAGCAAAGAAGAAGCCACAACAAACCTGGTAGAGAGCACCTGAATCTCCCCTGCTTGCAGGAATGGAGGGGAGGGGGCGAGGCTGAGAGCCCAGATGGGATCTCACACAAGGGAAAAAAGCAGAAACTACTGCTCACAGCCACTTGCCTGGTGACAAAGGAGCAAGGTGTGTTGACAAGACCAGCTTATCTCCCAAGTGGAAAGGAAAGAGAGAGGGGCAGACTGTGAGGGGCTAAGGAATGAAGAAGATGACCTAAAAAAGTTGACTCATCCGAGCTGGAGGTGGCCATAGATGGGGGAGGGACTGAACCTTTCACAAAACAGAGCTGAATTGCTTCTGGATCAGAGATCTCTGGACATCTATCCAGCTCCAATCAGCGCAACAAGACACAGCTGAAAACAAGAAGTGAGGAGGAGGGGCAGTAACTCAGGTCTCCATGGAGATCTGAGATACAGCTCCCCCTACTGAAGCTGAGAAAACACCCTGCCCCAGAGAGATAAGTTGGCTAAAGAGTCCTTCAGAGTCTCAGGTTACACCCATTGCATTCCTGGATACAGTTTCAAGGAAGCCCCCTGCTGAGATCAGTAAACAAGACTATCACCTGTTAAGAACACAAAAAAATCAAGACTTCAAAGCTGCCCAAATCCAAAAGTGGATTACAGATAACAGCTGATACCAACCCAAGGAGACCTAGAAATAACACAACTGAAAACTGGAGGCAGACAACACCAAGCCCAGACTCAACCAACTCTACAAATAAAACACCCAAAAACAGACAATGAGAAGACAAAGAAGTGCAATCCAAATGAAACCACAAGAGACACCTTCAAGAGATGAACTGAGCGATATGGAAATAATCAAACTTCCAGATGCGGAGTTCAAAATAATGATTGTAAGGATGCTTATGGGTCTTAGAACAACAATGGATGGTTATTATAAACACCTAAATAAAGAAATAGCAAGTATAAAAAAGAATCAGTCGGAGATGACAAATACAATATCAGAAATAAAGACCACAATGGAAGGAATTAAAAACAGGATAGATAGAGCTGAGGATCGAATCAGCGAGTTGGAGGACAACTGGAATGAAAGCAGAGAAGAAAAGAAAAAAGAGACTCAAAAAGTGAGAGGAAACTCTTAGAGAGCTCTGTGACAACATGAAGAGAAATAACATCGCATCATAGGGGTTCCTGAAGAAGAAGAAAAAGAACAAGGGATACAAACTTTGTTCAATCATATCATAGCTGAAAACTTCCCAAAATTAATGCAAGAGAAACTCTCACAAATCCAAGAAGCACAGAGGACTCCATTAAAGAGAAACTCAAAAAAACCTACACCAAGATACATCATAATTAAAATACCAAAGCTAAGTGATAAAGAGAAAATATTAAAAGCTGCAAGAGAAAAAAAAGTTATCACCTACAAAGGAGCCCCATAAGGATGACATCCGACTTCTCAACAGAAACACTTGAGGCCAGAAGGGAATGGCAAGAAATATTCAAACTAATGCAGAACAAGAACCTACAACCAAGATTACTTTATCCAGTAAGGCTATCATTTAAAATTGAAGGAGAAATAAAAAGCTTCCCAGACAAAAAACAACTCAAGGAATTCATTACAACCAAACCAATGCTGCAGAAAATGTTAAGGGGCCTGTTGTAAACAGATCAAAGTGGGAAAAGAATATAGAAAAAAGGAATACAGCTTTAAAGAAGAAAATGGAAATAAACAACTACATATCAATAATAACCTTAAATGTAAGTGGATTAAATGATCCAAGCAAAAGACATAGGGTAGCTGTGTGGATAAGAAAACAGGACCCATACATAGGTTGTCTACAAGAGACACACCTTAGAACAAAAGATACACATAGATTGAAGGTAAAAGGATGGAAAAAAAACATTTCATGCAAATGGAAATGAAAAAAAAGCTGAGGTAGCAATACTTATATCAGACAAATTGGACTTTAAAACAAAGGATATAGTAAGAGATAAAAAAGGCCACTACATAATGATAAAGGGAGTAATCCAACAGGAAGATATAACTATTATAAATATCTATGCACCTAATATAGGAGCACCCAAATATATAAAGCAGACATTGATGGATTTAAAGGGTGAGATCAACAGCAATACTATAATAGTAGGGGATTTCAATACTCCACTAACATCACTAGATAGATCCTTAAGAAAAAAAATTAACAAAGAACCAGCAGACTTATTGGAAACACTAGAACAACTCGATTTAATAGATGTCTTCAGAACATTTCACCCTAAAGCAGAAGAATATTCATTCTTTTCAAGTACTCATGGTATATTCTCTAGGATAGACCACATGATAGGGCACAAAAGTGGTCTCAACAAATTTAAGAAGACTGAAATCATATCAAGCACTTTCTCCGATCACAACAGCATGAAACTAGAAATAAACCACAACAGAAAAGCTCAAAAATTCTCAAACACATGGAAACTAAACAGCAGGTTGTTTAATAAATAATGGATTAAGAATGAGATCAAAGAAGAAATAAAAAAAATTCCTAGAAACAAATGACAATGAGCATACAACTCAAAATTTATGGAACACAGT
The DNA here is from genome assembly GCF_036850765.1 of Saccopteryx bilineata. Classification (NCBI taxonomy): domain Eukaryota; kingdom Metazoa; phylum Chordata; class Mammalia; order Chiroptera; family Emballonuridae; genus Saccopteryx; species Saccopteryx bilineata. Next base: position 83,037,914 of record NC_089502.1, on the reverse strand, counting down.
GAAGCAGTACTGAGAGGGAACTTCATAGCACTACAGGCACACTTTCAGAAGCTAGAAAAAGTTCAAGTAAACAATTAGAAAGAGAACAGCAAGTAAAGCCCAAATGTAATAGAAGGAAGAAAATAATAAATGTCAGAGCAGAAATAAATGACATAGAGGCTAAAGAAACAATACAGAGGATCAATGAAACTAGGAGCTGGTTCTTTGAAAAGTTAAACAAGATTGATAAACCTTTAACTAGACTCACCAAGAAAAAAAGAGAGAGAACTCAAATAAATAAAATTAGAAATGAGAGAGGAGAGATAACAACTGAAACAACAGAAATACAAAATATTGTAAGAAAATACTATGAAGAACTGTATGCCAAAAAACTAGACAAACTAGATGAAATGGACAAATTCCTTGAAACATACAATCTTCCAAAAATCAATCTGGAAGAATCAGAAAACCTAAACAGACCAATTACACCAAATGAGATCGAAACAGTTTTCAAAAAACTCCCAACAAAGAAAAGTCCAGGGCCCGATGGCTTCACAACAGAATTCTACCAAATATTCAAAGAAGAACTAACTCCTATCCTTCTCAAACTATTTCAAAAAATTCAAGAGGAAGGAAGACTCCCAAGCTCCTTTTATGAGGTGAGCATAATTCTGATTCCAAAACCAGGCAAAGACAACACAAAGAAAGAAAATTATAGGCCAATATCTCTGATAAATATAGATGCTAAAATCCTCAACAAAATATTAGCAAACTGGATCCAACAATATATGGAAAAAATCATACACCATGATCAAGTGGGATTTATTCTGGGGAGGCAAGGATAGTACAATATTTGTAAATCAATCAATGTGATTCATCACATAAACAAAAAGGAGAAAAACCACATGATAATTGCAATAGATTCAGAAAAAGCATTTGATAAAATCCAGCACCCATTCATGATCAAAACTCTCAGCAAAGTGAGAATACAGGGAACATACCTCAACATGATAAAAGCCATCTATGAGAAACACACAGCCAACATCATATTCAATGGGCAAAAATTAAAAGCAATACCCTTAAGATCAGGAACAAGGCAGAGGTGCCCCCTTTCACCACTTTTATTTAACATAGTCCTGGAAGTCCTAGCCACAGCAATCAGACAAGAAGAAGAAATAAAAGGCATTCTAGTTGGAAAAGAAGAAGTAAAACTATCATTATTTGCAGATGATATGATATTGTATATAGAAAACCCTAAAGTCTCAGTCAATAAACTACTGGACCTGATAAATAAATTCAGCAAAGTGGAAAGATATAAAATCAATACTCAGAAATCAGAGGCATTTTTATACACTAACAATGAACAGTCAGAAAGAGAAATTAAGGAAAAAATCCCCTTCACAATTACAACAAAAAAAATAAAGTACCTAGGAGTAAACTTAACCAAGGAGATTAAGACTTGTACTTGGAAAATTACAAAGCATTGATAAAAGAAATCAAGGAAGATACAAACAAGTGGAAGCATATACCGTGCTCATGGTTAGGAAGAATAAACATCATTAAAATGTCTATATTACCCAAAGCAATCTATACATTCAATGCAATACCAATTAAAATACCAATGACATACTTCAAAGATATAAACCACATATTCCAAAAATTTATATGGAACCAAAAAAGAACATGAATAGCCTCAGCAATCTTAAAAAAGAAGAATAAAATGGGAGGTATCACACTTCCTGATATCAAGTTATACTACAAGGCCATTGTACTCAAAACAGCCTGGTAGTGGCGTAAGAACAGGCATATAGATCAATGGAACAGAACAGAGAACCCAGAAATAAAACCACAGTTCTATGGACAACTAATATTTTACAAAGGAGGTAAGGGCATTCAATGGAGTAAAGACAGCTTCTTTAACAAATAGTGTTGGGAAAATTGGACAGCTACCTGCAAAAAAATGAAACTGGATCACCAGCTTACACCACTCACAAAAATAAACTCAAAATGGATAAAAGACTTAAATGTAGGCCATGAAACCATAAGCATCTTAGAATAAAACATAGGCAGTAAGCTCTCTGACATCTCTTGCAGAAATATATTTGCTGATTTATCTCCACGGGGAAGTGAAATAAAAGACAGGATAAACAAATGGGACTATATCAAACTAAAAAGCTTGTGCACAGCTAAAAACAACAAGTACTGAATAAAAAGACAAACTACACAATAGGAGAACATATTTGACAATACATCTGATAAGGGCTTAATAACCAAAATTTATAAAGAACTTGTAAACCTCAACACCAGGAAGACAAACAATCCAATCCAAAAATGGGCAAAAGAGATGAATAGACACTTCTCCAAAGAGGACATACAGATGGCCAATAGGCATATGAAAAAATGCTCAACATCAATAATCATTAGAGAAACGCAAATTAAAACCACAATGAGATATCACCTCACACCAGCCAGAATGGCGCTCATCAACAAAACAACACAGAATAAGTGCTGGTGAGGATGTGGAGAAAAGGGAATCCTCCTGCACTGCTGGTGGGAATGCAGACTGTTACAGCCACTTTGGAAAACAGTATGAAAATTCCTCAAAAAACTGAAAATTGAACTGCCTTTTGACCCAGCTATCCCACTTTTAGGAATATACCCTAAGGACACCATAGAACGGCTCCAAAAGGAGAAATGCACCCCCATGTTTGTGGCAGCATTGTTCACCATAGCGAAGATCTGGAAACAGCCCAAGTGTCCGTCAGAGGATGAGTGGATTAAAAAGCTTTGGTACATATATACTATGGAATACTACTCAGCCATAAGAAATGATGACATCAGATCATTTACAATAACATGGATGGACCTTGATAACATTATATGGAGTGAAATAAGTAAATCAGTAAAAAACTAAGAACTATATGAATCCATACATAGAAGGGACATAAAAATGAGACTCAGAGACATGAACAAGTATGTGATGGCAACAGGGGTGGGGGGTGGGGGGAGGGGGGAGGGGCGAAGAAGGAGAGAGTGGTTGGGGGAGGGGAGGGGCACAAAGAAAACCAGATAGAAGGTGACAGAAGACATTTTAACTTTGGGGGAGGGGTATATAGCACAATCAAATGTCAAAATAATCTAGAGATGTTTTCTCTCAACATATGTATCCTGATTTATCAATGTCACTGCATTAAATTTAATAAATAAATTTTTTAAAAAAGAAGGCTTTTTCTCTAAAACCAAGAACAAGACAAACTACTCACTCTCTCTTACTCAGCATAGTTTTGAAAGTTTTAGCCAGAGCAATAAGGGAAAGAAATAAAAGGCATTTATACTGAGAAAAAAGAAGTAAAGGTATCACTTTTTGCAGATGATCTTGTATATAAAAATCCCCAAAGACTACACCAAAAAACTATTAAAAACAATAAACCAAATAAGTAAATCTTCAGAATACAAAATCAATATATAAAAATCAATTGTTTTATTATATGCCCACAGTTAAACTTCAGAAAATAAACTAAAAGAATAAAAAACAATTCCATTTACAATTGCAACAACAACAACAAAATACCAAGGAAGAAACTTAAGAAAGGATGTGAAGGATTTAAATACAGAAAACTACAAAGCATTTTGAAAAAAATTTAAAAAAGACATAATGAAATAAAAATATATTCCAAATTGATGGATTAGAAGAATCAACATTGTTAAAAGGGCCATATAACACACACACACAAAAACAAAAATTTTATGCAATCACCATTAAAATCCCAATGTCATTATTTAAACAAATAGAACAAAATCACCAAGTTAGTATGGACCATAAAAAAACCCTGAATAGTCAAAGCAATCCTGAGGAAAAATAATGAAGCCAGAGGTATTATACTATCTGACTTCAAATTATTCTCTAGAGCCATGATAATCATAACAGCCGAAAACAGACATATAGATCAATGGAACAGAGTAGAAAGCCTAGAAATAAAATCACATATCTGTGGACAAATAATCTTGGACAAAGGAATCAAATACACACAATGGAAAAAAGAAAGCTTCTTCAATAAATGGTGCTGGCAAAATTAAAAAGTCACATTCGAAAGAATGAAACACCTACAGTTTGTACCCCTGCACAAAATCAATTCAAAATGGATCAAAAACTTAAATATAAATTCTAAAACAACAAATTACATAGAAGAAAATATAGGCAGTAAACTTATGGACCTTGGCTGTAAATATCAATTTATGAATTTGGCCCCAAAAGCAAGAAAAGTAAGAAAAATATAAATGAATCAGACCATATTAAACTTAAAAGCCTCTGCACAGAAAAAGAAACTGACAACAAAACAAATAGATACACAACAAAATTTTAGATATTTGCAAACAACAGCTCTGATAGAGGTTAATATTCAAAATATATAAAGAACTCACATATCTCAGCAAGAAACAAGCAAATAATCAAATTAAAAAATGGAGAGAAAACCTGAGCAGACACTTCTCTCAAGAAGACATAGAAATGGCCAAAAGACCATTGTGCTAACCTCCTCTGAGACTGCTGGCATAATAAACTGGTTCTCCAACTCTTGGTGTTGGAATGAAAAATGCTCATCTTCACTAGCTATTCGAGAAAGGCAAATCAAAACTACAATGAGATACCACCTCACACCTGTTAGATTGGCTATTATCATCAAGACAGATAATAACAAGTGTTGAAGAGGCTGTTGAGAAAAGGGAACCCTTATTCACTGCTGATGGGAATGTAAACTATAACAAATATTATGTAAGAAAGCATGGTAGTTTCTCAAAAAAATAAGAATAAATCTACCATATGGCTCAGGAATCCCTCTACTGAATATGTATGCAAAAATCTGGAACATCGATAAATAAAGACACATGCAGCCCCATGTCCATCGCAGAATTATTCACAGTGGCAAAGAGATAGAAACAACAAAAGTGTTCCTACATAGAGGATTGGATAAAGAAGTGGCACATATATACAATGGAATACTGCTCAGCCATAAGAAATGATGACATATTGCCACTTATGACAACTCAGATGGACCTTGAGAGAATTATACTCACTTAAAAAAGTAAATCAGAAAAGGTATAAACTATATGATTTCACTGATAGTTGGATTATAAAACTGAAACTTATGGACATAGATAAAAGTGAAGTGGTTACTGGAGAGTGAGAGATTTGGAGAAGGGGTGGGAAAAAGGAATAATAAGTGACAAATATACAGTGATGAAAAATGATTTGACTTTGAGTAATGGGTAAAAACATAATCAACAGTTTAATACTATAAAAATATTTACCTGAAACTTATGTACTCTTATTGAACAAATCAACCCATTATATTTAATTTTCTAAATAAAAGAAAATTAAGCATATTTTAATAAATTTAAGATACATATTAAATATTATAATAGAAATAAAAATAGGCAGTTATATTTGAGTATAAATTTCAGGAGGTAAGTCTAGGACAAAGATATTGATATTGAGACTTAATATATTGATATATAGGTGTTTTATAAAAAAAGAAATTTCATTGATAAGGTCTCAAGTGTCCCACTCAATATTATACCCTTCCTAATTGTACCTCCCATTCCCCATGCAAATCTCTTTTCATTCCCATTTAACTCCCTTTACCCCCATTCCTCTACCTTCATCCCCATTTTTCTCTGGGACTATTGTCTTGCTACTGAAGAATGGAAATCAGAAAGCCAGAAAACACCAAGAGTTGGAGAACCAGTTTATTATGCCAGCAGTCTCAGAGGAGGTTAGCACTCCAAAGTCTGAGCCCACCTGGCAGAGTCTTTGGGGTTTTAAGGTCACATGGTTAAGCGAGGTTACAAGGTATGAAGAATGTGGAAGTGGATTTACAGAAGCTAAAAAGATGGGATTAGTAAAAGCAGAACAAAGAAGCAGTAACAGCCATATCAAGATAAAGCATTTTGCTTTGCCACCATGGAGTTATAGCCATATCATTTTCTCCTTTGATGCCCTATTTTTCTATGGGGCATCACTATTATTTATGGGGTCTAAGGGGTGATAATCCAAATACCTGAGTCTGAAAGGTTGATATCCCTTGGCTATAAGGATCTGCCCTACTAATTGAGAGGTGATGGCCTGGATACAGTTCTAGAGGAAGGATGTAATGAGCTGTAAAAGGCAGGGACCAAACATAAGAGTTATGATTAGAAGCTGTTGGGGTCCTATAAGAGGAGGCAAGCAGGTAGACTGTTAATGCCCTGTAGCCATGTGTCCCAGATACTGGCCTGTCATTCCCTGATTTTGGCAGCCTGTTCAGTTAGTCTTTTAGTTGCATCTTGAATTGAACTAGGCTGGTTCACAAAGAAACAACATTCTTTTTCTAGGAACTGTCTTCCTTTTTCTGTGGTGAGATCTAACCCTCTTTTATTTTGTAGAGTGACCAAAGCTAAGGAATCTACCTGGTCCTGTAGTTGGAGTAGGCTTTTTGCTTTATCTTCCAGGCACCCCAAGAGATCCTGGGAAAGAGCCTGGAAATACTGGAGGATGGTCATCAGCCCCCTAATACCTGTTTCTATTCCTGTTGTGATACCGAGTGCTGCCAGGAGTGGGAAGACAGTGACCATCCTCTTGCTTCAGACACGTCCTACTAGCGAGACTAGCAAAGATTGGTTATTGAGAGAAACTTCTACATTAGGGTTAAGGAAGGCCAGGGTACAGATGTCTGTCCAATTAGTAAGCAGACACAAATATGCACTCCTATCACAGAGGAAAAATACTCCTTGTCCCGTAAGGCAAGCTGTGAGATGGAGAGAGAATAGGTGAGTCAAGGGATACTTATTGGAGACTGCAGGTTCAGTGCTCCAGGTAAACAGAATTGAGGCCAGAGAACTGTTGATTAGGGGAGATAAGTGGCTGTGGCCAACTCTGGCACAGTGAAAATGAGTGGTGACCACGGAGACATCAGGTATTCAAGGACACAGTGATGTTGTGGAAAAGGAACAGTTGTGGACAGTGGCCCATACTGTGGGGAAGCCTATGCATTGTAGGGGTTGTAGGAATTTTCCATTGGCTTCTGGGGAAACTTGATAATCAACCCATTGATTTCAGTGATCATTACAGAGTTGGATAGTCACCATACTGCTGCAGGCATTTGCTGACAACTCCCTACTGGAAAATTCCCTGTATTGCTGGAGAAGCATAGAGGGGCCTGGGTTAACAATGGGGTATCTACCATGACTGGGCTGATATTGGTTTTTCAGTCTGGCCTAGCTCAGGTTTTGAGAGAGTTTTAATGTAAGTTTGAGCAGGGTAGCCTATTCATCCCTGGAGGTCACATAAGTACCTAAGGCTATGTTGGCTGTCCCAGTAGTAATGGTCCTGAGTTCCTTCTGATAGGAGAGGGTTACTTTGACCTGATTCTATTTGGTAAGTGGAGTGGGGATTGCCATATAAACAGAGGAAGACAGGGACAGGCACAACCCATCTTGCTAAGGATGGGCTGGATCTCTCTAAAAGCTGATAGGTGTAATCCAGGGTTTGCTCAAGGTGCAAGAAGGCTAGAAAGTCCTGCAGGAGAACTATCAGGCATCCAGGAAGAATAAAGAGAGTCAATATCACCAGTATTTTAGGGTAAGCACACATCCTACAAGTAACAGATATGTAGATAAGGAAAAGCAATGGTCTCTCTATTAGAATCCAGTATCTTTGGAGCTGCTCCAGCTAATCTAATTCCTGCTAGCAGGGTGAGGAATCCAATGATGGCAAAGCAGGCAGAATGATGGGCAATCATTCCCTTCAAGTTAGCTTTGCCTTGGCTGTAGTTTCCTTTAATGTTATTTGTAATGGCTTGTAGGGGTCCCTCTGGGTGGTCCAAGTCTCTGGAAGGTCCTCAGTACTGTGTCTCTTGACTTGGGTGTTGTAAATCCACAGTGCTGTAACTGCAATTTTAATGGCAGTTGGAGTAGCCAAAACAACTATATGTGGACCTGTCCAAACAGGTTGGAGTGATTTTTTTTCTAATCCTTAACCCATACTAAATCCCCAGGTTGATAAGAGTGGGTCCAGTTTTCTAGTGGAATGGGGCTCTCTCTAGAACATCTGAGCAATCATATGGAATGTTTATCCTAGCATCTGGAGTGGGGTCAAGAGGCCTAATTCTCCTACCTGTAGGGAGTCTCCTTTTGGCTTATTAATGATGAATGGGAGCCTCCCATTTAAAATCTCAAAGGGGGAGTTCCCTGTGGGTCCAGGAGTGCATTGACCCACAGCAAGGTGAGGGGTAACATGTCTACCCATTGGAGGCCTGTCTCCTGGAAGAATTTAGCTAGTGTAGTCTTTAGGGTTCAATTCATGCATTCAACTTTCCCTGAGCTCTGAGACTGGTATGCAGCATGTAGTTTCCAGTGGTTTTTAATACTTTTGCTATTGCCTGAACAATGGTTGACACAATGGCAGGCCCTCTTTGCCACTTGGTCAGCAAAATAGTTTCCCAAGCTCACTGAGTCGGTTCCATTTTGATGTCTTCTGCAGTGTATGACTGCTACTCTTTTGGGTTTCCAGACTGCTTTCAGTAGTTGAAGATTTTCTTCTTTGTGTTTGATTTTTTTTTACCTCCAGCCCTGAGCAGTCCTCTTTCCTTATAAATTGCCCCATGCACATGTAGGGTTGCAAAGGCATATTTAGAGTCAGTAAAGATGTTCACCTTCTTCCCTCTAAATATCATTGTGCTTGGATTAGCACCCATATTTCTGTTCTTTTGCCATACATCCTTTATTTTTTATTTTTTATTTTTTACAGAGAGAGAGAGAGAGTCAGAGAGAGGGATAGACAGGGACAGACAGACAGGAACAGAGAGGTGAGAAGCATCAACCATTAGTTTTTCATTGAGCATTGCAACACCTTAATTGTTCATTGATTGCTTTCTCATACGTGCCTTGACCGTGGACCTTCAGCAGACCGAGTAACCCCTTGCTGGAGCCAGCGACCTTGGGCTCAAGCTGGTGAGCTTTTGCTCAAACCAGATGAGCCTGCACTCAAGCTGGCAACCTCAGGGTCTCGAACCTGGGTCTTCTACATCCCAGTCCAACGTTCTATCCACTGCGCCACTGCCCGGTCAGGCCATATTTCTGTTCTTTGAGTGGACCATCCCTGTGATAATACTTCTGCCTTGATGACCTGGTCTTGAGTGATCACTGCATATCCAGCTTTCCATTGTCCATTTTGGATGAAGCTACTCCCCATCTGTGAACACTTCAAATTCAGGTTCAATAAGGGGTGAGGGGGTGATTGTTAAAGCAGTTTGGCTTAAGTAGACATCATCACTGGTTTCTTCACAGTCATGATATAGTGGCCCAGACTTGGTAGGGAGGAATGTGGCAGGGTTCATTGGGCACACTGTTTCCAGTGTCACCCATGGATTTTTGCACAACTGTCCTTGACAGTGGGCCATTTTGGCACTAGTGAGCCACCGGTACCCCTGGTTATTTATACGTTTGTCACCGCATGTGGAATTCTCACATGGATATTCTGGCCTAAGGTAAGCTTGTCAGCCTCTCTGACTAGTGTCACTGTGGCAGCTAGTGACCAGAAGCAAGGAGGTCACCAGGCAGCCACTGGGTTGAGCTGTTTAGACAGATAGGCCACTGTTCTCTGCCGTGGCCTGACAGTCTGGGTGAAGACCCCTAGTGCCACCTGGTCCTTTTCACATGTGAAAAAGCTGAATTTGTGGTTCATATTTGGCAATTATAGCACTGCTGCACTAGCAAGAAATCTCTTTAGTTCCTGGTATGCCATTTCCTGTCTTTTGCTCCAATCTAGGTGTTTCTCTTCTGGCCTGTTAAGTGGTTCATACAAGGGCTTTGCTTTTTCTGAGAAAACAGGGATCCAGATGCAGCAGAACCCCATTGTTCTGAGGAACTCTAGGAGCTTTCTTTTGTTGTTGGGTCTACAGATAGAGCAGATGGTTTGCTTCATCTTGGGTTCTAGGGAGTGATGTCCTTCAGTGATGATGAACCCAAGATATTAGCCCCAGGGCCAGCATATTTGGGCCTATTTCCATGATGTTTTATCCCCTGCATCAGTCAGCAACTGTAGCAAAATTCTTGTGCCTCTCCAACAATTTTCTTGGGAGTCACTGGCCAGAAGGAGATCATCTACATATTGCAGTAGGGCACAATTTATTTCTCCCTCTGAAAAGGCCATGAGGTCAGCAGCCAAAACTTCACAGAACAGATTGGGTGAGTTCTTGAATCCCTGAATCAGGTGTGTCCAGGTTAGCTAAACTTTACTGCCTGTAAGAGGTTCTTCCCATTCAATTGCAAACAGCGGCTGGCTCTTTGGGGCCAATTGTAGGCAGAAAAAGATGTCCTAAGGACCAGGCAGGTGAACCAGCTTGCTCCAGGGGGAAGAAGACTCAAGAGGCTATAGGGATTTGAAGCTATCAGGCGCAGAGTAACAGCTGCACTATTGACTGCTTACAGGTCCTGGACTGGCCAGTACCCACCTCCATTTGGCTTTTTCACTGGTAGTAGAGATGTGTTCCAGGGGACTGACACTGCTAGAATCTCGGCTTTTTTGAGTCTTTTAATGTGTTCCTGTATCCTGATTTGAGATTCCTTGAGCACCAGGTACCACCTTTCTTTTGCTGGGATGGCTCTAGGCTTTAGGTCTACCTCAATGGGCATGTGGTTCTTAGTTATTCTGGAGGCAGGGGTGTATGCTCAGCCCACACCAGTGGAAATTGTTCCAGCAGCTTAGGTTTTGTTCATTTGTCTACTGGGTATGGAGTTTCCACTCAGTCTCCCTGGGAACTATCACAGACATCAGATTCTTTTGCTCCCAGAGTCAGGCTAGAAGACTTTTCAGGAGTAAAATTTATTTGGACTCCCAGCTTGGTCAACAAGGTCCCTTCTCAGAAGTGGGATAGGGCATTCAGTCTGATACAGGAACTCATGAACAACCTGATATGCCCTGAATTGGCACATCTGAGACCCATAGAAGAGGTGAACAGTTTGAGTTCCTCTGGCTTTTATTATGGTGGCCTCCGATTCAGTAAAAGGTATAACTGGTGTGGTGACTACCAAGGGTTCTGCTCCGGTGTCCATCATAAAAGTCATTGGCTGGCCCCTACCATCATGCTGACCATGGGCTCTGTGGGCCTAATTTCATGGAGCCCAGTCTTATCTAGTCAGAATTGACCCCAGATAGACTGCTGGTTCTGGTTGGCAGTTTTCTTTTCCTGACTTAGCAGATTTGGCAGCAGGTCAGGAGGCTGCTTTCCAGTTGGGGCATTAATTCTTCCAATGTCTGATCTTTTTGCAGTAAGAACATTGATCACATTTCAGGGGCTGTCATCTCATAATTCTGCCCTTCCTAAGAGATCCATTCTTTTAAATCAGTTCAGGGTTCCCAAGAGCTGCAGCAAAGAGGGAGACCTTTTGTTCATTGTTTTTTTCTGCTTCTTTCCAAACTTCCCAGTCCTGTTTGACGTAGACCTGGCTGGCAACCTTTAACAACTGGGTGGCATTCTGGAGCTTGTGGAGGATGTCAGGTTAGGATTGGGCTATGAAGGTTGCATTGATCATTCCTTCATTTTTGACTGCCTCATGGTTGAATGGGGTGGGAACTCAGAACACTTCACAGAGCAATTTATAATAGTCAGCACGGTTTTGAGTCATGAGGTGGTTTTGGACATATTGGTGGGCTTCTTAGCCCCTGCCTGATCTCTATGGAGAAGTGCCTCAAGGTACAGATGTAGAGAATTCCTTCCTTTCTTGGTGTTGAAGTCCCAGTCCAGATTGGCATCTGGGGCCACAGTCTTTGTCCATGCCTCCACATCGAGGGTTCCTGTTGGAGCCATTTCTGAGTTTCAGTCAGGATTCACCTTCACTTTTCAGTGTGAACAGAATGAGAAGCAGCTTGAGGCAGTCATCCCAAGTAAGTATGTAAGTTTTGAAGAAAAACTCTGGAATGTCTATGAGATCCTAAGGCTTCTCAGAACAGGAAGGCATATGGCACTCCCAGTTCAAAGGATCTGTGGTGGTGAAGTGTTGATAATATAAGACAGGCTGTCCTGGCTGGATGCTGCCATCTGTATTTAGTTGCTGGGATTCTTGGATCTCCCAGAGAGGAATCTGGTAGACAGACATTTTGGGGCTAATTGCAGATGTTTCCCAATGGGTTCTGGGTCTAGCTAGTCAGTCTCAGGCTCATGCAGTGGGGAAACTGATGGTGGTGGACTCTTGGGCAAGGTAGCTGGTACTGGCTGGGTGGTTGGGACATGAGGTGGAGGTGTGAGATCCTCTTCTGGGTCTCCTTGTTAAATGAATTTTTATTGCCTTGGTCTTCCTGGGGATTGAGTTTGGGCTGCAAGAATTCTACCCTGTCCCTTTTTATTAAAGCAGAACCAAACACATGAGGACAGAGTCTGTACTATTTGTAACCAAGAATCTATAGAAGGAAACTGATCAGGGTGACCAGGGTTGTCTCTTACAACCTGGTACACTGCCTGAACCATTGGTAAATCTAGATTTTCTTGTTAGGGCCACTCAACCTGAAAAGTGGGCTACTCAAATTTGCAAAGGGTGCAGAATTTTCCAGGGGTTAACTTCATACCACAGTCATCAGAGAATCTGTTTTAAAATTCCTAAGCTTGCAGTCCAAGATGATGGGCTTGGACTGACCAGATACCATTTTTATCTCTGTTCTTCCTGTGTCCAATGCAACAAGACAAACAGGATGCTTCTTCTGCAGGGATCACTCAGATGCCCACCTGGCCACATCACTCACGAGAACTTAGATGTATCTTGGCTAAAGTGCACCCTTAAAAGCACCAAGCCTGGTCACCTCTACGAAAAGTGTGTCACCATTATGCCATATAACACCACCATGGAACCACAGGTTATGGACCACTCGGACTCTGTAGCTTGCACCGTGGAGCTACACATAGGTTCTCACTCACTCACACATGGACTCAGAAGTTATAACATCTTCCCCCACCTTTCCCAGGGAATCCCTATCTGGTTTCTCGATCCTGAGACATGGGAGGTATCAAACTTCCCTTCCATCTGGAGATGGGCCTTACTGGGGGATTGGTCCTAGAACCTTACCTTGTTCAGATGCATATTCCAAAAAGTTTAGTCCATCTCTGTGTTGAGTCCAGTCAGGTCCAGTTACCCTCCAAGAGTGAGGGGGAGTCTCGGGAAGGAGGTCTCATGCAAAATGTTGAGTGGTGCTGTCTTGTTCACATGGAAGGTCTCTGCTTTCCGGTGACTCTTGTTGCCTGGGCAGTGGCACAAAGGGCCAGTATGATGGATTGGCTTCCTGGTCAGGGAAACAAACGTTATGGCAGAATGGAATACAGAAAGCCAGACAACACTCGGAGAGTTAAAGAACTGGTTTACTATGCCAGTGGTCTCAGAAGAGGTTAACACTCCAAAGTCTGAGCCCCAACTGGCAGGGTCTTTAGGGTTTTAAAATACAAGGTTTGGCAGGGTGACAAGGTATTCAGAATGCAGAAATGGTTTTACAGAAGCTAAAAGGTTGGGATTAATACAAGCAGAACAAAGAGGCAGTAACAGCCATATTAAGATGAAGTATTTTTCTTTGTCATCATAGAGTCATAGCCATATCAATCTGTATCTATGTATTAATTGCTCACAAAAATTAGGGGATATTTTATAGCTTCATATTTATTCTGAAATACCCTCTAATTTCTGTGAGATATATATACAAATAATTTGGCTAATCTCCTTATGTAATTTTATTCTGTCCTTTCTTCCCTCTTTCCTCTGACAGCTGTCCCTCTATTTCCTGTGACCCTCCCTTAGTTCCTATCTTGTTCCTCAGTTTATTGTGTTCATTAGATTCCAGATATAAGTGAGATCATATTATACTTGTTTTTATCTGCCTGATTTATTTCACTTAGTTGAATAATCTCTAGGTCCATCCATGCCATTGCAAAAGGTAATCTTTTATACATTTTCATGCCTGTGTAGTATTCTATTGTGTAAATGTACCCCACCTTTTTTTTTGTATTTTTCTGAAGTTGGAAACGGGGAGGCAGTCAGACAGACTCCCACATGCGCCCAACCAGGATCCTCCCGGCATGCTCACCAGGGGGCGATGCTCTGCCCATCTGGGGCATTGCTCTGTTGCAACCAGAGCCATTCTAGCACCTGAGGCAGAGGCCATAGAGCCATCCTCAGTGCCCAGGCCAACTTTGCTCCAATGGAGCCTTGGCTGCGGGAGGGGAAGAGAGAGACAGAGAGGAAGGAGAAGGGGAGGGGTGGAGAAACAAATGAGTGCTTCTCCTGTGTGCCCTGGCCTGGGGAATTGAACCTGGGACTCCTGCACACCAGGCCGACGCTCTACCACTGAGCCAATTGGCCAGGGCAATGTACCCCACCTTTCTAAATCACTCATTTACTGACAGACACTTGGGGTATTTCCAGATCTTGAATATTGTAAACAATGCTGCATGAAACATGGCTGGTGCTTATCTTTCTTTGAATTGGTGCATTGGGATTCTTAGAATATATTTCTAGAAGTGGTATAACTAAGTCATAAGGCAGTTCCATTTTTATATACTTTAGGAAATTCCATGCTGTTTTGCACAGTGGGTGCATGAGTTTGCATTTCCACCAGGAGAGCAGAATGATTCTCTTTTCTCCATAACCTCACCATCACTTGTTTGTTGATTTGCTATTGAAAGCCATTTTGACAATTGTGAGGTGATATCTCATTTTGGTTTATTAATTTATTAATTTAAACTATTGTAGGTAGCAGCCTAACTTCCCTAGAATAAATCCCACTTGATCATGGTGCATAACCTTTTTAATATATTGCTGGATCTGGATTGCTATTATTTTTTGAGTTTTTATTATCTATGTTAATTAGAGATATTGGTCTATAGTTTTATTTTTATTTTTGTAATGTCTTTACTTGGTTTTGAAATTAGAATAATTCTTGCCTCATAAAATGAGTAGAAAAGGCTTTTTTCCTCTTGATTTTTTTTAGAATACATTGAGAAGGATAGGTGTTAGTTCTTCTAGAATGTGTGGTAAAATTTACCTGCGAAGCTATCTGATCAAGGACCTTTCTTTTCTGGGTGTTTTTTAATAAGATTTTAAATTTCATTTCTTGTATTGGTCTGCTTAGGTTTTCTCATTATACCAGATACAGTTTTGGAAGATTGTACACTTCTAAGAATTTATCCATTTCACCCAGTGTGTCCAATTTGGTGGAATATAGTTCTTCAAAGTATTTTCTTGCAGTTCTTTGTAGCTCTATAATTTCAGTTGTTAATTTTACTCTTTCATTTCTAATTTTATTTATTTAGGTCTCTTTCCTTTTTCCTTCCTTTCTTTTTTTCTTGATTAATCTGGTTAAAGTTTTATCAATCTTGTTTATCTTTCCAAAGAAACAGCTCTTGGTTTCATTGAAATTTTGTATTGACTTTTTAACCTCTATATCATTGATTTCTTTTCTGATATTTATTATTTCTTCCTTTTTTTCTTTGATATTTATTTGTTATTCTTTGACTAGTTCTTTTAGGTATAGGGTCAGATTGCTTATTTGAAAATTTTCTGTTTTCTTAAAGTATGCTTGTAATAATATCAGCTTCTCTCTCAGGACCACTTTCTTTCATCCCATAGATTTTGGATTGTTGTATGTTCATTTTCATTTATTTTATGAATTTTTTATTTCTTCTTTGACCTCATTGTTAGCCCATTCATTACTTAATAACTTGCTATTTAGTCTCCAAGTGTATGAATATTTTATACTTTTTCTGTTGTAATTGATTTCTAGTTTCATGACATTGTGGTCAGAGAAGATGCTTAATATTATTTCAGTATTTTTAAATTTACTGTGACTTGTTTTGTGTCCTAACTTGTGATCTACCCTAGAAAATTTACCACAAGTAGTTGAAAGGAATGTATAATCTGCTGCTTTGGGGTAAAATATTCTGAACATAAGCATTAAAACCAGTTGATCTAATATGTCATTTAAAGCTACTATTTCTTTAATTTTTGGTAAGTGGGATGTGTGAATCTCTTACATTTATTTTATTGCTGCTAATATCTCCCTCTATGTTTATTAAAATATGCTTTATAGCCTGACCTGTGGTGGCGCAGTGGATAAAGTATCGACCTGAAAATGCTGAGGTCGCCGGTTTGAAATCCTGGGCTTGCCTGGTCAAGGTACATATGGGAGTTGATGCTTCCAGCTCCTCCCTCCCTTCTCTCTCTCTGTCTCTCCTCTCTCTCTCTTTCTCTCTCTCTCTCTCTCTCTCTCTCTCCCTCTCCTCTCTAAAATGAATAAATAAAAAATTTAAAAAATTTAAATATGCTTTATATATTTATATGCTCCTATATTGAGCACATAAATATTTACAATGGTTATATTCTCTTGTTGGATTGTTTTCTTTACTATTATGTAGTGACCTTCTTTGTCCCTTATTATAGCCTTTGTTTTAAAATTTATTTTGTCAAATATATGTAGTGCTACCCCAACTTTTTTAAAATTTTCTTTTACATAAAATATATCTTTTTCATCACTTCACTTTCAGTCTACATGTATCTCTTTTTCTGAGGTGGGTCTCCTATAGACAGCATATATATGGGTCTTGTTTTCTTATTCATGTAGGTGCTTTATGTCATTTTTTTTTCATTTTAGATTTTATTTATTAATTTTAGATGGGGGAGCAAGAAGCATCAACACATTGTAGTTGTTTTCTGTATGTGTCTTGCTGAAGCAAGCCCAGAGTTGCTAACTGGAGACCTCAGCATTTCAGCTTGATGTTTGATCCACTGCATTGCTGCAGGTCAGACACTATGTCTTTTGATTAAAGCATTTAAATTTAACCTATTTATATTAAGGTTATTGTTGATATGTACTTATTTATTGCCACTTTATTCTTTAAAATTATAATCCTCCTTCCCTTGTTTCTTAGCATTTTTGTTTTTAAATTCTCTTCTTATATCCTTTAACGTTTCTTGCAGTATTGGTTTGGTGGTAATAAACTCTTTGAGCCTTTTTTTTTTTTTTTTTGTATGGGATATTCTTTATCTTTTCTTCAATTTTAAATGATAGCTTTGCTGGATAGACTGGCCTTGGCTGTAGGTTCTTGTTTTGTATCACTTTTAATATTTCTTGCCAATCCCTTGTGACCTGAAGTGTTTCTGTTGAGAAATCAGATATCAGCCTTATGGGGGCATTTTAGTAGGCAATTAATTTCTTTTCTCTTTCAGCTTTTAGCATTCTTTCTTTGTGTCTTTACTTTGGCATTTTAATTGTGATGTGTCTTGGTGTGGGCCTCTATGCATTCATCTTTAATGAGATGCTCTGTGCTTTTTGAACTTCTGTAACTCTGATCAAATTAGAAAAATTTTCTCTTATGACTTCTTCAAACAAGTTCTCTATCCCTTCTTCATTCTCTTCTCTTTCAGAAATTTCTATATCAATGTTTTTTCTCTTCATGATGTCACAGAGTCTCCAAGATTTTCCTCAGTCTTCTTTAACCCCCTTTTGTTTTTGTTTGCTTGTTTGTTTGTTCTTGCTGATCTTATTCTGTGGTTACATTTATCTCGTCCTTTAAATCAGTGATCCCCAACCTTTTTTGTGCCACGGACCTGTTTAATGTCAAAAAATATTTTCATGAACCGGCCTTTAGGATGAGATGGATAAATGTATCATGTGACCGAGACAAGCATCAAGAGTGAGTCTTAGATGAATGTAACAGAGGAAATCGGGTAATTTTTAAAAAATAAAACATTGTTCAGAATTAAATATAAATAAAACGGAAATAATGTAAGTTATTTATTCTTTCTCTGCAGACTGGTACTGGTCCGTGACCTGGGGGTTGGGGACCACTGCTTTAAATCACTGATTCAATCCAGCTCTTCATCAAGCCTGATGTTGATTCCATCTAGAGCAGTCTTCATTTAAAGTATTGTATTTGAAATTTATGACAGCTTCTTTTTTATGGTTTTAATGTCCTTTAATGTACTTACTGAGTTCTCTCTCTGATCATCCATTCTTACTCTAAGATCCTTGAGCATCCTAATAACATTACTTAAACTTTGTATCAGGTAATTTTTTTACTTATATTTTATTTACTCCTTTTTCTAGGAATTTCTCTTGATTCATTTGAGGCAAATTTATTTGTCCTTTCATTTTGTCTGTGTATTAGTTAGCTCTGCTCTGACTCTCAAATTTGTTTTCATGTCTTTATAAGGAAGGTATGCTCAGTGGTATTAACCTCTGATCACTTGGAGCTCCTTGTTTTAAGAATGTTTCTTGAGGGCTATATTTACCCTTCTATTGAAGGTAAATCTTGATTGCCATTGGCTATTTCATGGGTTCAGTTAAACTTTCAGGTTGGCTGGCTTTAAGGGTCAACCTTGATCATGAGTATTAGACCCTATGCTGTTTCTGTTGTATGGGGTGTCATTATTCTCAGTAAGGCCTGGTGCTTGATGGACTTCTCCTTTGGGTATGCTGCTTGTGACTAGCTGAGTCTAGCAGTGGGTGATCTACTACTGTTTATGTTTGTTTGGGGTTTATTAGCAGGATTCAGGTATGGATTTTTCTCAGAAATGGTTAGTAACCCACTGATGGCTACCTGTCTGGAGCTACCATTCTGTTTGCTGTTTGTGTCTGCATATTCAGTGCCTAAGTGTGTGTAGTACGGGCTGACCTGGCTATAAGGATGAGCTTTCTTCTTCTTAGAACTGACAGCAGCTCTGTAAAATTTCCCAAGTCCCTTCAGATTTGCCTCCAATTTTCAGCTGCTAAAACTCTTTTTGAAGTTGCCTGGTCTTCCCACAGAGTCTTCTGTAGAAAGAATGTAGAGTGGGTGTAGACTGGCCTCACATTACTAACCCCTCCATAGGTTGCAAGCTTATAGGGTTAGGCCCGCTGAGGTCTGGATGATAATGTTATTGGGAGCCCCTATTTGTAGTGTCCCTTGGTTAGGAGCTCAGTATAGGAAAAATGGCCCCTACTCCAGAGATTAACCTGTCCCAGTAGAGCCCAAGCTCTATGTTGATAAGGCATCCTTGATTTGACTTCCCCACACAGTGGGACATTCCTGCTTATCAGCAGGGCTGGCAGCCTCTTTGAGACTACTCGAGGCAGCTATGAGGATGCTACTGATAAGTGCCGACACTAACTGCCACCAGAGGAAAGACACGACTGACACACAAATTAGCTGCAAGAATCACACAGGCAATTTCTTATTCAGAAATCCTTTTGGCATGCCTGGGTACAGCTTAAGGGGGACCCATCAGCGTGCTCCTCTTGGCTGGCTTTGATCAGAGCTCAGAGCAGCATGGAGGCAGTCCACATCAACTTTGGAGTCTGGGTGACTACTGCAGCAGGGGGCTCTCAGCTTTAGTACCTTTTCTGGCCAACACCTTCTAACTGGTGTCAATCTACAGGATTATCACCTCAAACCACCATTTTGGGAGTTCCTGCAGGAAACTCTTTTTATGTTAATCTACTGAAATGTTTACATCAAACCACTTTTTAAGATGTTCTTGTTTATGTTAATTTACAAAGTTATGACACCAAGCCACTTATTATCTATGTATAACTACACACACACACACTAACTGGGCCCTGCTTTAAAGTCTGTTTATCACATCTGCACCCACTATATTTATTACTATACAAATGACATAACTTTAATTTTCTTAATTATTTTTAATATTATATTTTAATTACTTTTATATATCTTCCATATTTTTGTTTTTTTATATTTTTATATATTTAATTACTATAACATTATATTACTACAACATTCCACCCCTTGATCCCAGCAAGCTATATGCTTTCAGGGATCATTACAAAACTAATTTTTATTACTTTTTAAACATATATTGCAAATGAGATTACACACCTTCCATCCAAATACAATTACAACAAACAGGCATATAAGTATTATTATTTCCTTAATTCCAGCCCATATTGATATAAAGGTATGAATTCCTTGTTCAATATAATATACTGAATTTAATAAATTCAATATTGGTTTACAACTCAGTGTTGAACATATAGATCCTGTAGTCTCTATAAAATTACATGGTTTTTTTTGTTGATTGTCATATTCATGGTGTCGGTGATTAGTTTGCAGGTGACCACTGAGTTATCTGCAATGTTATCCATTGTCCAATTCCCTGAGTTCTCAGTGTAGTCCCAGTAGGTCAGGTTGGTGTCGCAGTGTATAAAGGCAAAGTTTCCTAAATTATAAAATGCTTCCCTCAGGGTGGTTTCCATGACAGTAGGTCAAAAAAGTTTATGACTAGCTGCTGTGTGGTTAAAACACTAAGAAATTTGAAAATAGTCACAATATCAGTAGCAGTAATAACATTATTATTATTGTTAGCATTATTAGCATTACACCCTAATATTACATTGACAACCAGGATAAACCACCTCATGATCATATTGGATGATTTCATTCTGGTTTGGCCAGTTTCTGAGTTGTCTCCTATGCACTCTATTTGGTGTTCTACTAATTTGCTTTCCTACTGTCTTCTCCAGAATGTTCTGTGGTCTAAAATGCAGAGGGTATTATTATTAATTTGAGAGCAGCGGAATATCTGTGTTCCATTGCTCAGGCAATTTCTATTGGCACACCAGGTTATATGTAGAATTATAATTGTATAAGGTACGATCATAAGGAGTACTAGAATCCAGATTAACAATTTTACTAAATTACACATTCTCAGTCATTTGATGTAATGTTATCTACTTTGACCTGTTGTATTTATCCCTGTTTATTTACTGTCCACATGGTGTTGTGTCCTGCATTGCAAATTATTTCCTGTTGGGAGAGAGATGCATCCTTAGGGGATTTTACTATTATTTTAAAGGGTAGATTTTTCTTAATTTTAGGTACACTTTCCATTTTAATTTTTGCTTGTTCTAAATGGGGTTTAAACAGTTCTTCCAGGGGAGAACTTCTGTTTACTCTTGGTATACTATTTAGGGCAAAGCATGCTTTGTTAAGAAGTGCTTGTAAATTCTTAAATTTTTTATCTATTACTAATGTATGATATTTGGCTTTTAATAGCCCATTATGTCTCTCTATTATTCCTGATGCTGTTGAGTTATATGGCATATAAAAATTCCAATCTATATTATTTATAGCAGCAAATTATTGTACTAGGCTGGTTGTAAAATTGGTTTTTTGATCTGAATCTATAATTTTAGGAGTTCCAAAGAATGTTTTCCACATATTTAATGTCTTAATTGTAGTGGCTGCTGATGGGTGTTTTGCTGCCAAGGCGAACATTATTCCTGTATGTACATCAACCATTGTACATGCATACTTTTGTTGGAAAGGCCATGGCAAGGGTCCAATAAAATCAATTTGGACTTAAACATTTGGTATTTGGGGTCTATTTAACCCTGGTTGCTCTGATATCCAGAATGTATATACATTTTTACAGGCTATACATCTATTAATGCCTCTAATTTCAGGCTATACATCTATTAATGTCTCTCTATGTCTTCTATTTTTGCCTTTAAATTTCTGGTTCTAAACCATTCTATCATTGCTATTTTTCCTGGATGTCATAATTGGATATGAATTTCCTTTATACACTCTGGCAAGAAATCTAAGTATTCCTCTTCTTTTTATATTTATCCTCTTTCCTTTTAAATTGATTGTAGATATTGGGAGTACTGTATAGTCTCCTGTATCTTCATCTTTTCTAACCTTAACTTTATCCCATATGTTTTTGTTGTATCCCTAATATTAATTTCTTTGCCTATCTTAATTCCTCTTGCTAGCTTATCTGCTATTGATTCCCTAGTGTAGTTGAGAATTATCTATGGCATGAGCTGATATATGGGTTACATAGAGCTTTATGTGTGATGTTAATTTATCTAGTTTTTCCCAGTGTTCTCTGGACCAGAGGTCCCTTCCATTAATTTGCCAACTATTTTGTTTCCAATAATCCAATTCACTATTGGGCTTCCTTTTTATTGCTGGGGGCCTTAATGCTAAGTATTTTGTTTACTACCATTTCTGGTATTTTCCTACCATCTGAGCTCCATTCAATTCTGAAATATTTTACTTCTGTCCCTGGGTATTGTATTTTTTCTGGATTTATTGTCCATCCTACTCCTTTCAATTGTTCTACTTGTTTGTTTAAATCTTTCTGGAGGTTTTCTTTTTTCCACTATATATTATTATATCATTGTATGGCCAGGAGCCACCATCATGGCCATTCAAATGTAGGTTCCCATTGAATTTGGACAGTCAGTAAAAAACAATGGAGCCAAGAACTGTTGGGCCATTAGCTTGAATCCTAACTTGTACCCAGTGGACAAGAAATACACATAGTGGGAAAACACTTCCCTTTTCATTCAGGGCTCCTGAAGCCACTGACTTATTCAAGTTTCCTAGAATCAAAGGTTTCTAACCTCACGAGTCTCATTTACCTCTGTTCTCCATCTCCTTCTCTCTGTAGAAACTCAGCACTAACTGGCTTCTCCCTCAGCATTCCACCATCTTGGCAGCTTCTCCTGGCCTCCTCCACGTGGCCTTTCTCTGATCTCCTCTCTAATGCTAATCTCAGGAACGACGAGTGCAAGCTCCTGGTCTGCCCCAATTTTATAGTGTAGAAATTAAAACCTTTAATTTAATATACAAACAAAGAAGTCTCTGATACAAAGTCACTTATCTGAGGCATAATGAAATTCCTCATGAGAGTGCACCACCCCACATCAAAAAGAGTGGGAAAGACTTAGTTCCAAAACCAAGCCCCAGGCTACAAGGATCCTGCCTGCCCACA
The DNA here is from genome assembly GCF_036850765.1 of Saccopteryx bilineata. Classification (NCBI taxonomy): domain Eukaryota; kingdom Metazoa; phylum Chordata; class Mammalia; order Chiroptera; family Emballonuridae; genus Saccopteryx; species Saccopteryx bilineata. The sequence continues at coordinate 83,015,144 of NC_089502.1, read as the reverse complement.
GCCCACCCCCAACACACATTAATATAATCACGCCCATCCAAAGCAGGAAGGGCAACTAATATCATCACGTGGGAGATGGGCTTCCACGTAGGCAGCACCATCTTTTACAAAGTGAGCATAATATATTTTATCTGCACAACAATTATTAATATATGTAATAATTTTGAATTGGTAATCTTTTGGATTTATGCTAGATGCTAATAAATTATGTACAATTGCTGGTGAATTTTTGTATCCCTGTGGCAGCCTTTTAAATTGATACTGCTTTCTTTGCCACGTGAAAGTTGTAATTGGTCTGGAATCCTCATGAATTGGTATTGCATAAAACATATCTGAGAAATCAATTGCTGCCATAAATTTTGGATTGTCCTTTTGTAAAATGTTAATTACTTCTTGTGCATCAGGTAAGGTTCCATCTATACTAGGAGAATTTTGTTGATATTTCTATAGTCTTTTGTAATTCTATAGGTTCCATTTGGCTTTTGTACTGGCCACACTGGACTATTATATATGTGATCTTCCTACCTCAATTATGTCTCCATCTATTAATTTACTTATGGCCTCTATCTCTTTTTGATGTCCACCTTTTAATAGGTATTGTGGGGTAAAAGAGGCTTTTAAAGGTTTTGGTAAAAATATGGGTTTTATTTGCAACTGTGCTAAATTTGTTTGAAATTTATGTAATCTTGATGTATATATTTTTAATTACAACGGATATGGTAATATACCCATTTCTATAATATTTTAAAAATGTGGGTTTACATAAAAGATTACTTCCTTTGTTAATTGTTTATAATATATAATTCTATCTCTTGCTGCTGCTATTAATGAATCTCCTGTTATTCCTTCAACTCCAATTAATATTTTTGAATTATATACTCCCCTTAATAAAGAAACTTGGGAACCTGTATCTATGAGAAATTATGTTTGAAATTTTTTACCACTATCTAGAAATTTTACTTCACAGGTAATATAAGGTCTGATATCTCCTGGTTTGTGTATAGTTGTACTGCTTAATTCCTTTGCCATTGCTTATATTTGCCCCCTTTGTAGTTCCTTGGGGGCTACTTATTTTTTTACTGTTTTTGCTGGAATGTGTTATTTATATTTTTATTTTGATCAGAGAAAGGATTATTCTCATTTCTCCAATTTTTATTTTTATTTTCCTGTTGTTCCCTAAATTTGAAAGGGTTATTTTTATTTTGTTGATTAAATGGATTATTTCTTTTCCAATAAGGGCTTTGGATTTTTTTAAATAGTTGGGGTTTCCCTGTTTAATAGGGCCCCTATATGATGATTTAAAGTTATTATTTTTATTATTTATTCTCTCATATTGGAACCTATTTGTGGTTCTTCTACCTAGGTTTGGCATAGTTGTGTAATATGTAAATTGATTTTCCCATTTAAGTCCTGATGTGATTGTATCCTTTCTCTAATATTTTCTGCTGTGGATGCCTCTTGTGTGGGTCAGGTAAATTTGCAAATAAGATGTATATGTTTGTTCGCTTATTGTTTGCATTGGGTGTGGGGGACAGGCTGTAAGCAGGCAGAGTCCTTATAGCCTAAGGCTTGGTTTTAAGACTAAGCCTTTTTTACCCTTTTAATCCTAAAATCTTCTCAAAACTAAGCTTTTCCCTACACCCTTGACTGTTGCATGGTGGAGTGGTGCATTCTTATGAGGAATCCCATTATGCCTCAGATAAGTGACTTTGTATCACAGACTTCCTCGTTTGTATATTGGATTAAAGGTTTTGATTTCTACACTATAAAATGGGAGAGAACGAGAGCTTGCTCCCTCTCAGTTCCTGAGATTAGCATTAGAAGAAAGCAGAGAAAGGAGAGCAGAGAAAATCATGTGGGGGAGAGAAGAAGCAGCCAAGATGACAGAGTTCTGAAGGAAAAGCCAGTTTGTGCAAAGTTTGTACAGAGAGAAGGAGATGGAAAACAAAGGTGAGTAAGACTAGTGAGCTAGAAACCTTTGATTCTAAGAAACAAGGATAAGTCACTAGCTTTGTGAGCACTGAATGAGTGGGTTTTGGAGTACAGTGTGTGTTTTTACCTGCCCGCTGGGTGCAAGCTAGGATTAAAGTTAATGGCCCACCAGTTTTTGGCTTTGTTGTTTCATTACCATCTGTCTGAATCAAATGTCAACCTTCATGGACCACGAGGCTATGGTGGTGGCCATGGCTACTGACTTTACATTTGGCATAGTCTGTGGCAGGATTTGATACAGTTCTGTAAAGCCAGTAGTCAGGGCCGCCACTACAACCGCCCAGCCCATGCAGGTTCGCATTGGATTCGGACAGTCGGTAAAGAAACAATGGAGCCAAAAACTGATGGGCCATTTAAATTAATCCTATCTTGCGTCCAGCAGGCAAGTAAAAAACGCACACTGGGCTCCAAAACCCACTCACATTCAGTGCTCACAAAGCTACTGATTTATCCGAGTTTCCTAGAATCAAAGTTTTCTAGCTCACCAGACTTATTCACCTCTGTTCCCCATCTCCTTCCTTCCTTCTCCCTGCACAAACTCTGTACAAACTGGCTTCTCACTCAACACTCCGCCATCTTGGCTGCTTCTCCTGGCCTCCTCCACATGGCCTTTCTCTGCTCTCTTCTCTGCTCTCTCCTCTAATGATAATCTCAGGAACCAAGAGAGCAAGCTCCCGTTCTGCCCCTATTTTATAGTGTAGAAATCCAAACCTTTAATCTAATATACAAAATAGGGAAGTCTCTAATACAAAGTCAAAGTTACTTATCTGAGGCATGATGGGATTGTACCACCCCACATCAAAAAGGGTGGGAAAGGCTTAATCCCAAAACCAAGCCCCAGGCTACAAGGATTCTGCTTGCCCACAGCCCGTCCCCAACACACATTAATATCACCTGGGCAATGGCCTCCACGTGGGCAACATCATCTTTAACAAAGTGAGCATAATACCTTTTATCTGCCCAACAGTTCTGTATGGAGCCACCACCACCTTTGAGCAGTGGAGTAGAGGACTGGCTGCTGTTATGGTTCCCCATGGCTGTCCTTCTGGGGGATGAAGGCTGGTTGACTTTTACAGCCAAATGTGAGGAAACTGAGAGCTCTGTGGAAGAGGCTACCCAGGACCTTCAAACCAAGCAGTGGAAGGAGTTGGAGCAAACGTGGGAGAAAGAGGTGCTGACTCTGGAGCTGAAGCAAGCACCGGAGGAGGCTGACCAGGTTCGCAAGATTCACTTGGAAATGGAGCAGCCACTGGAAAATGAATCATAGGTTCATGAATTGCAGCATTCTCTGAACATTGTGGAGAGCCAGAAGCTGTGGGAGGCTGGGGCTGAGAAAGAAACTGGGGCTGCAAGACCTGCTGAGCAGAAGGTGGCGGCAGCCCGGGACTTGATTCTGGCAGCAGGAGCTGTTGTTTCCAGTTCCTCTTTGGAGGATGAGGAGAATCAGGCTGGAGTTACAATCTGCATTCTCCAGAAGATGAGAGCCCAGCAGCAAGGAGTAACTGCTATGCCCATGGTAGGTCTGTGATTTTGGGACATAGGGGTGGTTGCCATCATGCTCTCAGGAGCAGAGATGGAAATGCTGACTGCCATTGCCACATGCTCCTCTTTGGCACAGTTTAAGACCTGCCAGGATGGCAGGAATGAAGGTGGTGGCTGAGGACCCATGTGCTTGGACTGATTCCTGGACTATTACTGGAGCGAGCACTGACTCCTTTGTTGGAAAAACTTACGGATTTTAGATAATGTGAAATACCCTGATGGGGGTGGGTGGTAGCTTTGCTGGCAGCACTCCCCTGCCCCAGGAAGCTTTTCCTATGGCTAGAAAGAAGTTCAAGGACATTTTGCACTTTTGGCAAAGTACTCAAAGACTGGTGAAGTGTACCTTTGTAATTGTTGAAACTTTGATTTGTGCTGTTGTTTTAATTTGTGTAATGTGCTTAATTTCCTTGTATAGGAATACCTATGCTTTAGATTGTAAGTGAGCAAAAGGAGTGGAATGTCAAATAAGTTTGCAAATATGAGTATATGTTTGCTCGCTTATAGTTTGCATTGAATGTGGGGGGACAGGCTGTAAGCAGGCAGGATCCTTATAGCTTAAGGCTTAGTTTTTTTGTTTTTTAATTTAACAATCACTCTTAAATTTTTAGAATTTATTTATTCACTTTAGAGACGAGAGAGAGAGAGAGAGAGAGAGAAGGGGGAGAGGAGAAGGAAGCATCAACTCCCATGTGTCTTAACTTGGCAAGCCCAGGGTTTTGAACCTGCAACTCCAGTGTTCCAGGTCAATGCTTGATCCACTGTGTCACCACAGGCCAGGCATAAGTCTTAGTTTTAAGACTAAACCTTTCACACCCTTTTTGATGTGGGGTGGTGCACTCTAATGAGGAATCCCATTATGCCTCAGATAAGTGACTTTGTATCAGAGACTTTCTTGTTTGTATATTGGATTAAATAATTTGATTTCTACACTATAAAATGGGGCAGACCAGGATCTTGGTCTCTTTCAGTTCCTGAGATTAGCATTAGAGGAGAAAGCAGAAAAGAAGAGCAGAGAAAGGCCACGTGGAGGAAAGGAGAAGCAGCCAAGATGGCGGAGTGCTGAGGGAGAAGCTACTTTGTGCAGAGTTTGTGCAGAGAGAAGGAGATGGTGAACAGAGGTGAATAAAGCTAGTGAGCTAGAAACCTTTGATTCTAGGAAACTCAGATAGGTCAGTAGCTTTGTGAGTACTGAATGAGTGGGTATTGGAGCCCAGTGTTTTTACTTGCCCATCAGGTGCAAGCTAGGATTAAAGGTAATGGCCCACCAGTTCTTGGCTTTGTTGTTTCATTACCATCTGTCTGAATCAAATGTGAACCTGCATGGGCCAGGCAGTTCTGATGGTGGCCATGACTACTGGCTTTACACTAGTCAAACTCAGGTGTCCTCTAAGCTGCTTTGTTTCTGGAAGAGGAAAATAAATAATTATTTTGAGTTTGTCAGGATTAAATATAGTTAGTCCATTTTTAAATGTGAGATAATCTGGGGGGTAAAGAGAATCAGAGTTTGTCCTAGAGTATAAAATATATTATCTATATATTTGATTAGAGTAAAATTTCTGGAATGTTTTATAGTATTCACATTAGCCCTAGTATCTAAAACATTAGGCTGAACTCTCCATATATTTATGGAATTCTACTGTCCAACTAAACTTATAATGTTCCCAGTTGAAACAAAAAGCTATTTCTGTCTTTTTCTTTTACAGACATGCTCAAATAGGCACTATATAACTTTATTTTAAAAATATTCGCAATTTACAGGAATTGCTGATAATATATTATGTGGATATGAAATCACAGAATGTATGGGAATAACTACCATATTATACCTTTGAGAAACTGTACAAATTTTTATTCTTTTTTATTTGTTTTCTTTATCAAAAAGATAGAATTACAGAGACTTGTACATGGAATTATAAGACTCTTTTTAAAGTAATATTGTATAACAGGCTTAATTTCAGCTAATGCACGAGATCTTAAAAGATATTGATGAATCTTGCCAGTACCTGTACTGAAAAAAGTCCAAAATTGCATTGGAACAACCTGCAGCAAAACCCTAGTCTCAAGATTATTTTTCTTTAATGCAAGCTTTTTAAAAAAATCATTATTTTTCCAATTACTGCAGTATTTGATTTATTTTTCCTTCTGGAAAATATATGTGAGCATCATTGGTTTTAAGAAAAATTTACCTTGTCAGGTTAACTGGGGTCAACTTGATTAGTATATATATATATATATATATATATATATATATATATATATATATATATATTAGTGTGTATGTGTGTGTGTGTGTATATATATATATATAATACTCATTAATATTTTCTAGTTGAAAAGAAACAGGTTCATATTTCTACCATTTGCACAAGAGCTTTACTCTGAGGTAGGAGGCAAATTAGTTGAATAGGTTTCAGTGCAGTAAGGTACCAAAAATCTACAAAATTAATATTAATATTTTAGGGAAAGAAATGTGAAAGTTTTCTGGCTTGCAGAAACATACTGTATAGGAGGTTCCCTTCTACTAGGAAACTTAAAGAGCATTTTATTAGAGCCTGGAATGAAAAGGGAAGTGTTTTCCCACTATGTGTATTGCTTGCTCACTGGATGCAAGCTAGGGTTAAAGATAATGGCCCACCAGTTCTTGGCTATATTGTTTCATTACCATCTGTCTAAATCAGAAGTGAACCTGCATGGGCCAGGCAGCTGTGATGGTGGCCATGGCTACTGGCTTTACAATTTCCCATTTCTTTGTATAGAGGTACATACATCAATCACGCAATTTCAGGATGGGAAGGGGCTTACATGATGTCAGAGGGTAAGGGTTTGTAAATCACCCATTAAGGAGAAAGAAAGGGGAGAGAAAAGGGCCACTTAAATCTTTCTTTTCTTCCACACCTGGCTAGCTCTTTACCTTCTTCCTCACAGGTGTGGAGAAGAGAGGAGGTCCAAGCCTTCTTCCTCCTTTCATTCAAAACCTAGTACAAAAACTTCTCTATTTACAATATAATAACCCTTCCTAAGAATGAAAGTAATTGGCCATCTTGAGTTGGTGTAAATCACACATAAGTATAAAAAACATATTTACAAAATCTCTCTGAATGCTTGGCCTAAATCATAAAGCACCTTTTAAGCCTCTTAGTAAAAGGGGTTTCTTATCTAAGTACATAGTATGTCCTTGTAAACTAGGAAACTACCATATTTCTCTCCCTTCACTCTCCACAGAAAGGAGAGGGCAAGAAACCTGACTCTTTCTTCTAAAATATTAATATTAAATTTTGCAATTCTTAGGTACCTTACCACAAAGGATTGAGAGAACCTAGTCAAAGTCAGTACAGAAAGATATATAATAGATGGTTCATTTTTAATTTTGACCATCTTCAGTTAGAACTACTTAACTGCAAGTCTAAACAACAACAAAAAAAGAACACTAGACTTTTTTTCAGACTTTTCAGTATACAAAGAAACTAAAATTAAGTTGGGAAATTGTGTTTCTAAGGTTGACAAAATTAAGAACACAAGCCCTTATTAATAATCCTGAAAGTTCACATACAAATATCTACTGAAATAAAAAACAATTTTAGCTTGAAATGATCAAAGTGGGGACCTTTTAATACCTCCACAATGATTTTTTTGCACATTTCATTAGAATATGCAAGCCTTGTAATTAATACTAATGAATGTGCCTGACCATGTAGTGGCACAGTGAATAAAGCATCAAAGAGGGATTCAGAGGACCCAGGTTTGAAACCCTGAGTTTTCCGGCTTGAGCATGGGTTCTCCAGTTTGAGTCCGGGGTCATTGGCTTGAATGTGGGATCATAGACATTACCCCCTGGTCACGGGCTTAAGCCTAGAGATAGCTAGCTTGAAGCCCAAGGTTAATGGGTTTGAGCAAGGGGTCATTTGCTCTGCTATAGCCCCCCTGTCAAGGTACATATGAGAAAGCAATTAATGAACAACTAAGGTGCTACAATGAAATATTGATGCTTCTTATCTCTCTTTCTTCCTGTCTGTTTGTTCCTGTCTGTCTCTCTGACTCGCTCTGTCTCTGTCCAAAAAAATATTGAATAAATGTAAACCATATGTTAGTTAGAAACAAAAACTTTTATCTTTTTTTTACAGTAATTGTGTTGCTTTTGCTCCTAAAACCCAGTAAATATATCCACCTGTACACCTTCTCTCTCCCTGCCAACATGGCTTCTTTTTTAGCACTCTGCGTTCTCTCTCTTTTCTCACTTTACAAACATGACTTCTTTTTCCTTCTCCTTCTTCTTCCTCTTTTCAAAACTTTTTTGCAAAAAAAACCTCTCTCCAGCAAACATTAACAAAACAATGGCACTTCTCAAGGAAGAAGATAATTTACAATTACGCAGACCACATACACCTGCCACTGCCCAGTCCCCAATGCAAACTATAAGTGAGCAAACATAAGAATCATATTTTTGTCTGACCAGGTGGTGGCACAGTGACTAGAGCATTGGACTGGGATGTGGAAGATCCAGGTTCAAGACCCCGAGGTCGCCAGCTTAAGTACGGGCTCATTTGGTTTGAGCAAAGCTCACCAGCTTGGACTCAAGGTCACTGGTCAAGCAAGGGGTTACTCGGTATGCTGTAGCCCCACGGTCAAGGCACATATGAGAAAGCAATCAATGAACAACTAAAGTGCCACAATAAAAAACTGATGATTGATGCTTCTCATCTCTCTCCATTCCTGTCTGTCCCTATCTATCCCTCTCTCTGACTTTCTCTCTGTCTCTGTAAAAAAAAAAAAAAAAAAAAAAAATATATATATATATATATATATATATATATATATATATATATATATATATATATATATATTACAAACTTATTTGACCAACAAGCACAGATAAATTATTTTAAAAAATAAAATAAAGCCCTGGCCGGTTGACTCAGCGGTAGAGCGTCAGCCTGGCGTGCGGGGGACCCGGGTTCGATTCCCGGACAGGGCACATAGGAGAAGCGCCCATTTGCTTCTCCACCCCCACCCCCTCCTTCCTCTCTGTCTCTCTCTTCCCCTCCCACAGCCAAGGCTCCATTGGAGCAAAGATGGCCTGGGCACTGGGGATGGCTCCTTAGCCTCTGCCCCAGGCGCTAGAGTGGCTCTGGTCGTGGCAGAGCGACACCCCGGAGGGGCAGAGCATCGCCCCCTGGTGGGCAGAGCATCGCCCCTGGTGGGCGTGCCGGGTGGATCCCGGTCGGGCGCATGCGGGAGTCTGTCTAACTGTCTCTCCCCCTTTCCAGCTTCAGAAAAAATACAAAAATAATAATAATAAATAAATAAATAAAATAAAGACTATGCTAACATACCATTTTTCTTCTTCTACAGCTCCCCCACTATATTTGCTATCTGAGCTTTCTTGTCAAAACTCACCCTCACCCTCCTTTCTTCTATCCTCTTCCATCTCTGTCTCCTCCACAACCACTCCCTACTGACCTAGGGGAGAATAACAATATCAATGCAGACAAAAATAATCTAAAAATTCTAACAGCTACCTTTGGATAAAAGCTGGTTTTATATAGAGGGAAACCAGCAATTGTGTATGTTCCTTGAGCTAGAACAGAATTAAGGATCTACACAAAAGACTTTCCTGATTTTATCTGGGACATTTATAGTTTTACAGTGAAATATATTTTAATTGTTAGCACATGCAAACCTGACTATTCTGATCTAATTCAATTAATATATTTTTTGGTTTTTAGGAGCAAAAGCAACACAATTACTAAATAGAGTTTACTGAGAAACTCTTGTATAAGAGTGTCTTTTTATTGTAGAAAAACAGGTCACCTTAAGAATTATTATAAGGAACTAAAATAATATTTAAAAGAAAGAATAGAAACTGAAGTAAGCATATAGTTTCCCCAAGAACTATGAAAGACCATTTCCCTTTCTCCATTTTAAGAGAAATTAGAATTACCATTAAAAAAATAAAAATAAAAATACTAAGGCCCTTATAAATACTGGGGACTACTTTATCTGTTCTTATGTTGTATAAAGTACCCGTACCTCAATTCCACAGGTTTATGTAGAGGCACCAAGTCCAGATGAATTTTAAGGCGTTTTGTTAAAGGAGGATATTTATTAAATATGCCGGCTGCATATGACTAACATGCGGCATTCGCAGACCCAAATTGTGTGTGTTGGGCACAGCCCTTGTGGCAGGTTATACACTTTTGCTCTCTCACACACAGGTTGGTGGGAAAAGGAGGAGGGGGATAGGACACAATTCATTAGCAAGCTTACAACATTTGTCTATAAGATTTATAAAAAACATTTCTATATATCAAAACTTATAAGGTAACACAATAGCAAAAATGTTATTCCACATATTAAAAGATATTCCTAAATTTTCTAGTGTTTACTTGCCATTCCTTTGTTTAGAGGTATATACATTAATTACATTCTTTCAGGAGGGGAGGAGTAGTTTTCATGGCCCTAGGGAATAAATGCCTGAAAATGGCTCATCAAATAAGAAAATGTTTTTTTCAATCTTTCTCTTCCTGCACCTGGCTAGCTATTCACCTGCTTCCTTACAGGTGTGTGTGTGGGGGGGGAAGGGAGGGAATCTAAATCTTATTCCACTCTTCATTTACAATACAATGCTTTTGGCCATCCTGCATTGGTGCAAATCACATAGGCATAAAATTATATCTACAAAATCTCTCTGCACGCCTAGCTCAAATCCAAAGCCACTGACTTATCCAAGTTTTCCTAAATTCAAAGGTTTGTATCTCACCAGCTATATTCACCTCTGTGCCTCATCTCCTTTTCTCTGCACAAACTCTGCACAAACTGGCTTCTTCTTCAGCACTCTGCCATCTTGGCTTCTTCTCCTCCCCTCCACATGGCCTTTCTTTGCTCTCCTCTAGCATGGGCTCCTCTGCCCCATTTTATAGTGTAGAAATCAAATCTTTAATCCAATATACAAACAAGGAAGTCTCTGATACAAACTCACTTACTTGAGACATAATGGGATTGCTCATGAGAGTGCACCACCCCCTATCATGCAACAGTCAAGGATGTGGGGAAAATCTTAGTCTTAAAACTAAGCCTTAGACTATAATGACCCTGCCTGTATCCAGTCTGTCCCTCATACCCAATGCAAACTATAAGCGAGCAAACATATATATCACATTTACAAACTTATTTGACCAACAGAGGTAGACACTAAAAGATTTGTGAATGTCTTTGATATGTAAAATGCCATCACTAATTGTGTTACTTTGTAAGTTTTAATATGTAGCAATGTTTTTTATAGATCCTATATAGGCAAATGTTATAAGCTTGTTAATGATTGTGTCATGCTTCCCCTTCTTTTCTCCCAACTTGTATGTGGTCAAGGATATATAACTAGCCTCAGAGCTATATTTGACACTACACAATTTGGGTTGGCTATACCCCATGTAAGTCATATGAAGCCAGCTTAGTAATAAATCTTCTCTTAAAAATTCTTCTGTATCCTTCCTTGGTGTCGCTACATAACTCGTGGAATTAAGGTACGCTACTTTACAACAAATTAACCTTTATATTCACCTTCAGGATTTCCCAAAAGCATCCCAAATAAAGTCAGTGCCTCTTATCTTAAAACAGGAAGGTCCAGAATTTTGTGAAAAAACTCACCCAAATTTACCAGATGCATGATGAGGATTTGTTGGGACACAAGAGGCACTGCTGGTACTGAAACACAGGTCCAAGCTTGCAAGGTGATCCTGAGTGTGCTTCTTTGGAATCCTGCCACCTTACACCAAGTAAATGTCAAAATAAGTTTGACTGAAATAAACTTGTTAGTTTATTTGAGCCACACTGTTGACAATTGTTTAGAAGTAAATGCTCTGAAAAATGAGTTTTTACCATTTATTTTATACATTAAAATCAAAGGGGAAGATGTAATGGGGTTAAATGAAATTGATTGGTGATAGATTAAGAAGGTAAGAGAAAGCAAAACAGGAAAATCTTTGAAATTAAATAAAAAGTAGAAATATACTGTATGTACTAAAAATCCTTTTACATAGGGAGAAATAAGATAGTTAATTGTGAATTAACATAATGATAATAATAATGAGGGAGATTTTTAGTTTCTGCTCTGGTGGGATGCCTGCCCTGAGGTGAAGCAGGAAAAAAATATTATTCTTACATTTCAAAGGCATGTTATCAGGTACATTATTGTAGATGCAAAAGACAACAGACAGGCTCAATTAAGGTAAGTACTGACCTTTGTTAGAAGAAAAATACCTCCCTAGTGTTAGGTTCAAGTCCAGGGCCCCTTACTAAAAAACCTTAGGTTAAATTTTGAGTTATTTTGTGCCAGGGCAATTCCCATAACTCTCCATAGAAGCAAACCTGCCTGATATTTTACCTCTCCCTCACCCTACCTCTCACTGGGTAAACTTCCTTATTAAGTGATACCCTCATACAATTTCCCACTTGAGCATATCCCTTCACTCTGCCCCAAAAGTTTGAACTAAAAATAACCTCCTAGCTAGCTTTGTTTATTAACCTTACACAAGTTAAATACAAGACACTCAGGGCTGAAGACATTTTGGACTCAGCCCATCTGTTTGCAGATGCACAAATAATTTTCTTATAAAACTCATCAGGCCTTGTATGTCCCTTTTTTGGCAACCTACCATTTGCTTGCAAAACTCAGGAGGGTCTTATTTTGGCAGGATAGGAGTAGTGCTCTGGTTGCTAATCATTTTAGGCTTGCAATTTGGCAGTGAAAGCTCATTTTGGGCCAACATTTGAATCTTGCTCGAGGTTTTGGGACTGACCTGCACTGACTTCTTTCTATAACTCTCCTGAGCCAGCCAGGAAGGACACCAGACATCAGGAATTTCTCTTCCCAATTACTAACTTCTCAGTCTATTCCAGTCATAAATTAGTTACCCTTTGGTCTCTCTCACCAAATCTTCTGTTTTTCTCACTGTTGCAGTAATATAAGGTTATAGTAATTACATATATAAAAATATAGAAAAAATATAGATATATAAAATAATTAAGATATATTATTAAAATAAATTAAGGGAATTAAATAAATTTGTGTTGTCTAGATTGGAATTAATATAATGTGAACAGATATGATAAACAGACTGCCTTTCACTCAGGGCGCAGTTAGTGTGTGTGTGAAGTTATATATAGATAAGAAGTGGCTTGATATCATAACTATTAGTTAACATAAACAAGAAGCTTCCCTAGGAATATCTTAAAAGTGGCTTGATTTAATATTTTAGTATATTAACATAAAAAAGGGCTCCTTTCAAGGAACTCCCAAAAAGGTGGTTTGAGGTGATAATCCTATAGATTGACACCTGTTAGAAGGTGTAGGCCAGAAAAGAAACTAAAACTGAAGGCCCTACCTGTTGCAGTAGTTTCCCAGACTTCAACATAAATGTGGACTGTCTCCAAGGTGCTCTGACCAAAGACAGCTGAAAGAAGCATGCCAACAGAGACCTCTTAAGCTGTACCCAGGCACACCAAAAGGATTTATGAGTAATAAACTGCCTGTGTGATTCTTACAACTAACTTGTGTGTTGGTTGTATCTTTCTTCTGGTGGCAGTTGGTGTTGGCACTGATAAGTAGTATCCTCATAGCCACCTCAAGAGTAGTCTTGAAGAGGTTGCCAGCCCTGCTGATAAACAGGAGTGTACCACTGTGTGGGGAAGTCGAATTGAGGACACCTGATCAAAGTAGAGCTCAGGCCTACTGAGACACTCACTCACTCTGTTGGGCAGATAAAATATATTATGCTCACTTTGTTAAAGATGGTGCTGCCCACGAGGAGGCTGTCACCCAGCGCCCAGGTGATATTAATGTGTGTTGGGGGTGGGCTGTGGGCAGGCAGAATCCTTGTAGCCTGGGGCTTGGTTTTGGGATTAAGCCTTTCCCACCCTTTTTGATAGGGGGGGTGCAATCCCATCATGTCTTTGATAAGTGACTTTGTATTAGAGACTTCCCTATTTTGTATATTGGATTAAAGGTTTTGATTTCTACACTATAAAATGGGGGCAGAACAGGAGCTTGCTCTCTTGGTTCCTGAGATTATCATTAGAGAGAGCAGAGCAGAGAGCAGAGAGAGGCCACGTGGAGGAGGCCAGGAGAAGCAGCCAAGAGGGCGGAGTGTTGAGTGAGAGGCCAGTTTGTGCAGAGTTTACTCAGGGAGAAGGAAGGAGATGGGGAACAGAGGTGAATAAGTCTGGTGAGCTAGAAACCTTTGATTCTAGAAAACTCGGATAAGTCAGTAGCTTTGTGAGCACTGAATGTGAGTGGGTTTTGGAGCCCAGTGTGTGTTTTTTACTTGCCCACCAGGTGCAAGCTAGAATTAAAGATGGTGGCCCACCAGTTTTTGGCTTCATTGTTTCTTTACTGACTGTCCGAATCCAATGCGAACCTGCATAGGCCAGGCTGCTGTGATAGTGGCCCTGGCTTCTGGCCATACACACTCTCATCTCAAAAGCCCTATTGCTAGGCTGGAAGACTCCTCAGCCTCTTGTCTTGGGACTGATAGGGTTTCAGGTGGGGGCCATGACCCTCTTCTTTTTTAAGTGGACAAAGGGACATTGACAAACTAGATGTTCCAGATGACCTTACTCCAGGCATCTGGGTGACTAACCAGGGTGTGTAAGATCCCCTAGCTTATTTATGGTTAATCTTACATAAATCACTGAAAAGATACATTTTTCCTTAATGACTACCAGCCTCCACCCTCAAATCCCCTATTTAACCCTACCTGTTAGATAACCAGGGTCTGTTCTCCCTTATGAGACAGTCTGCAGGTTTCCTTTCAATAAAGCCTGTTACACTGGTCTTTCAAACTTTCTGATTAATTCTATCGTTTGGTACTAAAACCTGGGATAAGGCCCCAGTTGCCTGGACAATCCCCCAGCTTTCACCCAAGATTTCTACCAAGGAAGCAGTGGACAGCAGCAGCTTGTTCTGTGCTTACTCCTGATTCTGCTTGGTCCTGGGAATGGGGGTACATTGTCTGGCTCGTGACCCTGTTATGAACCCCTGTCAGACAAGCATTAGGGATCCTTTTTCACCTCTTCTTCCTCTAGTAGGTCCTTTTCCAAATTTTTCACCCTAAAGATCTGGGGAGGTAGACCTCGGGGTTTCTTGTCTACTTGGACTAAGTTTTTGGAAGCCCAGTTGCCTGGCCAAGAAACCTACTCCTACTCACTGGGAGTAAATTCTCATGGGTGATGACCCCAACAATTCTTCTCCTTCCTTTCTTTATGGTTTGAAGAAGAAGAAGGGGTACGCTTCTCCTTTCTCCCCAACTCCCATTTACCTCCTTTACCTACCATGGGGACCTACCACGTGGCCCCAATATAAACTACTTTTGATTACAATACACTCAAAGATCTCAATAATTTTTGCCACCAGACAGGGAAGGCCTCAGAAATTCCCTATGTATAGCCTTCTTTCTCGGATCTCAACACTCTCTCTGTTTCTCTTTCTCGACCTACCAAATACTTTTAGCAAAACTCCCTTCTGCCCTGTCCTCCTCCAATTCTCCTCTAAGTTCTGATCTTTTTGACCCCACTGACCATGTGGCACCACCACCAGCACCTCAACCTCCTCCTGCAGATTCTGACCCTCCTTCTTTCCATCCAAGCTAATCATGCTGTCCATCTGTCTGCTTCCTCTCTTCCTCCCTTCTATGATAACAACTCTTTGCCATCTAGAGATCATATAAGCTCAGAGTTGGCCACTGACAGTCCCCCAAAACCCCCTCCTCCCCCACCAGGAGGTAGCAGGTGCCAAGAAAATTGTGATAATCCATGTCCCATTCTCTGTCTTGAACCTGTCCCAAACAGAAAAGAGACAAGGCTTCTTCTCCACAACCCAGACACCTACATAAAGGAATTTAAATAACTAACTCAGTCTTATGATCTGACCTGGCCTGACCTCTATATTATCCTCTCCTCCACTTTACTACCCAAGGAGGAGTGAGTCTGGTTGACCACAGAGGCACACACTAAAAACTTCCATAGAACAATCAAAAACCCATAGGAGCAGCAGCTGTTGCCAGGGAAGACACTAATTGTGACTATCAAATTGGCAAACTTGACAGAAATCTTTGTAACTGTACGGTTACCTGCTTCATAATGGACTCCAAAAGGCCACTCACAAGGCAGTTAATTATGAAAAACTGAAAAATTTCACAATGAGTGGAGAAAAATCCATCCCAATTCCTGTCCTGCCTACCAGAGGCACTCTAAAAATATATTAAATCAACCTCAATTCAGTTGAGGTAGCTGTAAGCCAGTAGCCATGCCACCATCACAGCCACCTGGCTCATGCAGGTTCTCATTGGATTTGGACAGATGATAATAAAACAATGGAGCCAAGAACTGGTGGGCCATAACCTTTAATCCTAGCTTGCACCCAGTGGGTGAGAAATACACACAGTGGGAAAGTACTTCCCTTTCCATTCAGGGCTCCCAAAGCCACTGACTTATTTGAGTATTCCTAGAATCAAAGGTTTCTACCTCATCAGCCTTATTCAGCTCTGTTCCCTATCTCCTTCTGTCTGCACAAACTCTGCACAAACTGGCTTCTCCTTTAGCACTCTGCCATCTTGGCTGCTTCTCCTTTGCAATGCTAATTTCAGAAACCAAGAGAGAGAGCCCCCGGTCTGTCTCATTTCATAGTGTAGAAAATTAAAGCCTTTAAACCAGTATACAAATAAGGAAGTCTGATACAAAGCCCCTTATCTGAGGCATAAATGGGATTCCTCATAAGATTGCACCACCCCACATCATACAACAGTCAATGGTGTGGTAAAAAGTTTAGTTTTGAAAGATATTAGTAATAGAAGGGAGGGAAAAGCTTAGTCTTAAAACTAAGCCTTAGGCTAAAATGACTTTGCTGGCTTATAGCCTGTCTCCCACACCCAATGAAAACTATTAGCAAGCAAACACATATATCATATTTACAAACTTATTTGACCGACACACACCATCACCTGTTGAAGATACTCTGGCCTCTCTTACAATGGGTGTAAAGCCAGTAGCCATGGCCACTATCACAGCTGTCTGGCCCATGAAGATTTGCATTTGATTCGGACAGATGGTAATGAAACAATGGAGCCAAGAACTGGTAACCCATCATCTTTATCCTAGCTTTCACCCGGCGGGCAAGAAATATACACAGTGGGAAAATGCTTTCCATTCCATTCAATGCTCCCAAAATCACTGACTTATTTGAGTTTCCTAGAATCAAAGTTTTCTACCTCACCAGCCTTATTCACCTCTGTTTCCTATCTCCTTCTCTCTGCACAAACTGGCTTCTCCTTCAGCATTCCACCATCTTGACTGCTTCTCCTCTACTCAACATGGCCTTTCTCTGCTCTTTCCTCTAATGCTAATTTCCGGAATCCACAGAGAGCAAGCTCCCTGTCTGCCCCATTTTATAGTGTAGAAATCAAAACCTTTAATTCAATATACAAACAAGGAAGTATCTGATACAAAGTCACTTAGGGTGGGAAAGGCTTAGTCTTAAAACTAAGCCTTAGGGTATAACAACCTAGCCTGCTTATAGCCTGTCCCTCACACCCAATGCAAACTATAAATGAGTAAACCTATATATCATATTTACAAACTTATTTGATCAACAATGAATCTTCCAACTTATGCTCCTCCTGAACACCAGCTGTTGGACAAATGAGTGTAAAATTTGTATTTTTTGAGTGCTCATTTCTATTGTTAAAAAATGACACTAGTCAGCCATGTGTGAGCTTGCTTTCAGAGCAGGGAAATTAATTGCAAATTGTGAAATGCATTCATGTTTTGGTGGGGATATTGTTTTGCTAATGTTTACTAGAGTAGGGTTCTTTGTGGGCCCAGGTAGTTTTGCAGAAAGAGCAAAGAGAATGCAAAGTGATGAAGAAGAAGCTAGTTTGTGCAGAGAGAGAAAAGGTGTGCAGATTAGGAACCAGTGCTGAGGGACCTGGGGAACTCTACAGAGGCTTGTGGGGGCCTTTGATTCTAGGAGAAACCAGGGAAGATTTTTCTGGTTGTGGAAGCAAAGAATGCATCAGGGATTTGGGAGCTCTGAATGAAAGATAAGTGTTTTTTCTGCCTGTTTGCTTGTTAGCCAGTGCAAGACTTTAATGAAGTATGGCCCACCATTTTTTAGCTCCACTGTTTTTGGGTTTTTTTTTTTTGCTGTCTTCCCAAATCCAATGAGAACATGCATGACCATGATGGTGGTGGCCACAGGTCTTATACCAGCCATCCAATGCTTCCTTCTTTCTTCCTCACACTCACTTCCAAGCAGTAGCTCCTCCATCCCCCATTCTTGTCCTCTGTGAGATAGCTGGGGCAGAGATCATTGTCTGGGTTTACATCTCTATTTCTATGTTGGACCTGGCTCAGAAATATAGACTCTTCCTTATAAACTTATATGACAAAATATTTGTCCTCTTAAACTCCTCCTTAACTCCCCCTTCCCCCTAGCAGCCCGAGCCCATAATAACAAAATAACTCAGGGTCCTAATAAAAACCCCACTCTTTTCTTATCCCACTTTACAGAAAACTTGAAAATATTTACTGCCTTAGACCCAATCTCTCCTGAATGCTCCTTACTTCTATATAGGCACTTTAGTTTCCAGTCCACTCCAAATATTCTACACAAGCTACAGTAAAGAGATAGGGACCCCTAAACCTCTAAAAAACTTTATCAATTTATCCTTTAAGATCTTTAAAAGGCGAAAGATTTATGCAATCTGAAGAGAAACAAGAGCATATCCTTTAAGGTCTTTAATAAGGGAGAGGAAGTAAAAAAATTAGAAAAACAAAAACAAGATTAGGTGCTAGCTGAAACCCAAAGGAAATCTTTCACTGTCTTGCTACTGTTCTTCCAAGTTCCACCAGACAAATGCCAGTTGTCACAGGTAAGCCAAACCAAATCATCTTCCATGGCCATGTCTCAAGTGTGCCAAGAATGGACATTGAGCCAAATTCTGCCCAAACCCAAGATCCCACCTGGGCCTAGCCCAATGTGCAGCAAGGAGAGCTATGGGAACTCAAACTGAAACAAGGCCCCACCAGGCAAGGTTGGATTTATCCCCAAAAGGCCTTTGTCAGAGGCTGGCTTGGAATGCCCATATTTTCTTGGTCTCACCACTGAAGACTAATAGTGCCTGGGCCTCAGTGAGGCCTCATTAACTTCTTTCACAATGATGGAGCCACATGTATCAATGGTAGTATCAGGTAAGCCTATCTCTACTTACTCTGCCCTCTCCAAATTCATAAGAACCCTTGTCCTTTCATTCCTCTGTATTATGGGGGTAGATAAACTTATCTAACAGCCATTAACAACAGCTCTCCTTAACTGTAATCTCTTACAAACACCCTTCACTCATTTCTTTCTTATCCTGCTTGAATTTTCCATCCCAGCCATAGCAGACTAAACTTTTTTCCTTTCAAAATAATACTGAACCTATAGAGCCACATCAATCTCTCTCCCCCTCCTCAGCCTTCTCCTTACAGTTCTGAACTCAATACTGTATAAAAAAGGGGTTACATGCTGAATTAGTCAGGCTTAAGTTAGGCCTGCACAGTGGACTTGCAAACTCAGAAACCTAAAGTAGAGGGGCAAGACGATGATGGAGTAGATGGACGTGCCAGCTTCTACCTTCAAGAACCAAAGGGGATTTCAACTTATTTTTGAGAACCATCATCTGGAAAAACCAATTTTGGACTAAACTAAAAGGACTCTTTAATCAATGATCACTGAAGAAGCCACACTGAGACTCTTAGGAAAAGCAGAAATGCATAGAGGGCTGCCCAGCTCTAGGGAGCAATTGGCAGCCTGGAGAGACTCATGTGGTGGGAAGTGAGTTTAGTGTACAATGGAGGGTCCTGGGCCCCAGGAACAAAGCCCCAGCCTGTAGACCCAGAGCCTGGAAGAGACTTACAGATAGTATTTAGCTTTGAAACAAGCCAGGATATTCTTTGTGAGAAAGAGACAGATTTCTCAAACCCAGAATTCTTCATAAGGGAACTGAGCAGAAAACCTCTCTCACAACCACTCACCTGGGACTCTGGGGGATGGGGAGAGGTAGAGGACCAAAGTAGCAGGAAGAGAGTGTAATCTAGGAGGCACAAGGAGAAACACATTGAGGGACAGCCATCTTAACCCCTTGGCTGAGTCACTACCTGAATCTGAAGTGAATATTTTCCCTGGAACCAGCAATATCAGCAAAGGGAAGCAGGACACAAGCCAAACAGAACCTCTCCTGCAGCACTCAGAGCACAGTTGCTTAGGAGGAGGGAGCCATCAGAGATAAAGTATTGAGTGCTGCAGTCTGAGCTGCATTACCTGCACCCACACTGCTAGCCGGATGGTGGGCAGTGGTGGGACATGGAAATGCGGTCCTGTTGGTGGAAACGGAAGCTAGGCCAGCCATGACTGAGACCCGGCTGGAGCTCAGTCCCACCGGTCAGGGGGCTGGAGCTCAGTCCCACCGGTCAGGGGCGGAGGCTTAGGGTGGCTTTGGAGACAAAGGGGGTGCATGAAAGCAGTCCAATCCACGGCTACAGGCTGAGGGAATAAGAGCAATCCAACTGCAGTACTGCTCTCAGGGGTGGGGCAAATGCCAAGGAACCGGTGGATACCCACAGATGAAATTGGATGCACAGCTCTCCACACGGAGCTGGGGCTTGCGGCTGAGCATGAGAACACAGCCTCGCTCTTGGGGGTGGGGTGAAAGCTGGGGATCTGGCAGATACAAGCAACTGAGCTTGAGTGCACAGCTCTTCCCACTGAGCAGGGGTTTGCAGCCTGGCTCAAGAGAACAACTCAGCCAGCAGGGGCAGGGCAATAGCAGGGGAAATGGTGGAAACCCACAGCTGAACATAGGTGTGCAGCCTCACCCCACAATGATAAGCTTGCAGCCCCAGCACAGCACACTGGCACAGCCCCGCCTCTGGTTTGGGGCAAAGGCCAAGACCAGCCAGGACTTATGGTCTGGACATGTGAACATAGCCCTGCCTGCGGAGGAGAGGTGGAAAGCACAGCAACTGCTGCAGCAGGCCTGCACTGGTGCCCACAAACAAAAGCCCAAGGCAGTGGTAGAGGAGGTGGTGGGTCTACAGATAGAACACACCTAGGGAACACAGAAGCCACACCCATTAAAGTTCTGTGGTCACACCCTTCCTATACAGACAAAACAGGAAGGCAGAGAAATGCAACCCAAATGAATCAATAGAAATCCCCAGAAAAGGACTTGAATGAGTCAGATATAACCAAATTATTGGATGCAGAGTTTAAAATAATGATTGCTAGGATGCTCAAAGATCTTAGAACAACAATAGAGGGATATAACCAGCACCTAAATAAACACATAGCAAGTATAAAAAAGGACATTGAAATAATAAAAATTAATCAGTCAGAAATGACAAATACAATATCAGAAATGAACACCACAATGGACAGAATTAAAAGCAGAAAGGATGAAGCTGAGGATCAAATCAGCATGCTGGAGGACAAAATAAATGAAAGCATGAAAGGAGAGCAACAAAACGAAAAGAGACTCAAAAAGTCTAAGAAAACTCTAAGAGAGCTCTGTGACAACATGAAGAAAAATAACATCCACATCATAGGGGATCATGAAGAAGAAGAGAAAGAGCAAGGGATAGAGACTTTGTTTAAAGAAATCATAGCTGAAAACGTCCCTAAATTGATGCAGGAAAAAGTCACAAAGGTTTAAGAAGCACAGAGAATTCTATTAAAGAAAAACACGAAGAAATTCACACCAAGACAAATCATAATTAAAATACCAAAACTAAGAGATAAAAAAATACTAAAAGATGTAAGAGAAAAGTAGTTTATTACCTACAGAGGAGCCCCCATAAAAATGACATTTGACTTCTCAATAGAAACATTTAAGGCCAGAAGGGAATGGCAAGAAATATTCAAAGCAATGCAGAACAAGAGCCTAAAACAAAGACTTTTTTATCCAGCCAGGCTATCGTTCAAAATTGAAGAAGAAATAAAAAGCTTCCCAGACAAAAAAACCTCAAGGAATTCATTGCAACCAAACCAATGCTGCAGGAAATGTTGAGAGATCTGTTGTAAACAGAACAAAGGGGGAAAAGAATATAGTAAAAAAGGAAAGTAGCTTTCAAGAATAAAATGGCAATAAACAAATACATATTAATAATAAACTTAAATGTAAATAGATTAAGTGATCCAATCAAAAGACATAGGGTAGCTATGTGGATAAAAAACACAAGATCTCTACATATGCTGTCAACAAGAGACCCACCTGAAAACAAAAGATACACATAGACTGAAAGTAAAAAATTGGAAAAAAATATTTCATGCAAATGGAAATGAAAAAAAAAGCTGGGGTAGCAATACTTATATCTAACAAAATAGATATTAAACAAAGGCTATAATAAACGATAAAGAAAGTCACTACATAATGATAAAGGAAGCAATCCAACAGGAAGATATAACCATTATAAATATCTATGCACCTAATATAAGAGCACATAAATATATAAAGCAGACTTTGATGGATATAAAGAGTGAGAAAAACAGCAATAATATAATAGTAGGGGATTTCAATATCCCACTAACATCAATAGGTAGATCCTCAAGAAAAAATAAATAAAAAAACAGCAGACTTAAAGGACACACTAGATCAACTGGATTTAATAGATATCTTTAGAACCTTTCATCCTAAAACAGAAGAATATACATTCTTTTCAAGTGCTCATGGTACATTCTCTAGGATAGACCACATGTTACTGTACAAAAGGGGTCTCAACAAATTTAAAAAGATTGAAATCATATCAAGCATCTTCTCTGATCACAATGGCATGAAAGTAGAAATCAGCCAAAACAGAAAAACTGAAAAATACTCAAACACTTGGAAACTAAATACCATGTTATTAAGTAATGAATGGGTTACACAATGAGATTAAAGAAGAAATAAAAAAAATTTCTAGAAACAAATAATAATGAGCATAAAACAACTCAAAATTTATAAGACACAGCAAAAGTAGTACTGAGAGTATTGTAGGCATAATTTAAGAAGCTGGAAAAAGCTTAAATAAACAACTTAGCCCTGCATCTAAAAGAACTTGAAAACGAACAACAAATAAAGCCCAGAGGTAATAGAAGGAAGGAAATAATAAAGATCAGAGTGGAAATAAATGACATAGAGGTTAAAAAACAATACAGAAGATCAATAAAACCAAGAGCTGGTTCTTTGAAAAGGTAAACAAGATCAATAAATTTGTAACCAGACTCACCAAAAAAAAAAAAAAAAGAGAGAGAGAGAGAGAATTCAAATAAATAAAATTAGAAATGAGATTGGAGAAACAACAACTGGTAAAAGAAATACAAAAGATTGTATGAAAAAATTATGAAGAATTGTATGTGAAAAAATTAGACAACCTAGGTTAAATGAACTAATTCTATGAAACATATAATCTTTCAAAAATCAATCTAGAAGAATCAGAAAACCTAAATAGAATGACTACAACAAATGAGATCAAAACAGTTATCCAAAAACTCCCAACAAACAAAAGCCCTGAGCTAGATGGCTTCACAAGTAAATTTCACCAAATATTTAAAGAGGAACTAACTCGTGTCCTTCTCAAGCTATTTTAAAAAATTCAAGAGGATGGAATACTCCTAAACTCCTTTTATGAGGCGAGCATAATTCTGATTCCAAAACCAGGTAAAGACAACACAAAGAAATAAAACTATAGGCCAATATCCCTGATGAATAAAGATGCTAAAATCCTCAACAAAATATTAGCAAATCAGATCCAGTGATATATGAAAAAAATTATACACCATGATCAAGTGGGATTTATTCTGGAAAGGCAAGGCTTGTACAGTATTTGCAAATCAATCAATGTGATCCTTCACATAAACAAAACAAAGAAGAAAAACCACATGATAATTTTAATAGATGCAGAAAAACATTTGATAAAATCCAGCACCCATTTATGATCAAAACTCTCAGCAAAGTGGAAATACAGGGAACATACCACAACATAACAAAGTCCATCTATGACAAACCCATAACCAATATCATACTCAATGAGCAAAAATGAAAAAGTATCACCTTAAGATCAGGAACAAAACAGGGGTTTCCTCTTTTATCACTCTTATTCAACATAGTTCTGGAAGTCCTAGCCAGAGCAATCAGACAAGAAGGAGAAATAAAAGGCATCTAAATTGGAAAAGAAGAAGTAAAACTATTATTATTTGCTGATGATATGATACCTAAAAAGAAAACACTAATGTCTCAGTCAAAAAACTACTTGACCTGATAAATAAATTCAGCAATGTGGCAGAATATAAAATTAATACTCAGAAATCAGAGGCATTTTTATACATCAACAATGAACTGTCAGAAAGAAAAATTAAGGTAACAATCCCCTTCACTATTACAACCAAAAAAAAAAAAAAGCACCTAGGAGTAAATTTATCCAAGGAGATTAAAGATTTGTCCTCAGAAAATTATAAAACATTGATAAAAGAAATCAAGGAAGAAATAAAGAAGTGGAAGCATATACCGTGTTCATAGATAGGAAGAATACACATCATTAAAATGTCTATATTTCCCAAAGCAATTTAAAATTTTAATGCAATACCAATAAAAATACCAATGACATACTTCAAAGATATAGAACACATATTCAAAAAATTTATATGGAAACAAAAAAGAACACAAATAGCCTCAGCAATCTTGAAAAAGAAGAATAAAGTAGAAGGTATCATATTTCCTGATATCAAATTATACCACAAGGCCATTGTACTCAAAACAGCTTGGTACTGGCATAAGAACAGGGATATAAATCACAAAAACTGGCCATAGAACTCAGACATAAACCCATACCTTTATGGACAATTGATATTTGACAAAGGAGCTAAGAATATACAATGGAGTAAAGACAGCCTCTTTAACAAATAATGTTGGAAAAATTGGACAGCTACCTACAAAAAAATAAAACTAGAACACCAGCTTACTGTATTCACAAAAATAAACTCAAAATAGATTAAAAAAAACTTAAATATAAGTCATGAAACCATAATCCTCTTAGAAGAAAACATAGGCAGTAAGCTCCCCTACATCTCTTGCAGCAATATTTGTGTTGATTTATCTCCACAGGCAAGTGAAATAAAAGACAGGAAAACTAAATGGGACTTTATCAAAATAAAAAGCTTTTGAACAACTAAAGACAATATGAACAGAATAAAAAGACAAACTACACAATGGGAGAACATATTTAGCAATATGTCTGCTAAGGGGTTAATAACCAAAATTTATAAAGAAATTGTAAAACTCAACACCAGGAAGATAAACAATCCAATCAAAAAATGGGCAAAAGAAATGAATAGACACTTCTCCAAAGAGGACATAGAGATGGCCAATAGACAGATGAAAAAATGTTCAACACGACTAACTATTAGAGAAATGCAAATTAAAACTACAATGAGATTCTACTTTACACCAGTCAGAATGGCGCACATTAACAAAACAACCAATAATAAGTGCTGACAAGGATGTGGAGAAAAGGGAACCCTCCTGCACTGCTGGTGGGAATGTAGACTGGTGCAGACACTGTGGAAAACAGTATGGAGATTCCTCAAAAAATTAAAAGTAGAACTGCTTTTTGACCCAGCCATCCCACTTTTAGGAATATATCGCAAAAACACCATATCACTGATTCAAAAGGAGAAATGCACCCCCATGTTTATGGCAGCATTGTTCACAATAGCGAATATCTGAAAACAGCCCAAATGTCCTTCAGTGGACAAGTGGATTAAAAAGCCATGGTGCATATATACGACGGAATACTATGGAGCAAGGAAAAGAAGGAAATCTTACCTTTTCTGACAACATGGATGGATCTGGAAACTATTAGGTTAATGGAAATAGGCCAGGTAGAAAAAGAAAAATATCATATAACCTCACTCATTTGAGAAATCCAATGAGCAACATGAACTGAGGAATGAAAGGGATCAATGGGAACAGAGGAAAAGACATAGGGGATGATAGGATGGGATAAAACTTAAGGGAAGGGAGGAGGGTGCTATAAGGAGGGGGCAAGGGCAATGTTGAGGGGGAGGCAGTATGCATTTGGGATGACACTAAAATTTATGTAAACACAAAAAAATTAAAATCTATATATAAAAAAACAAACCTAAAATAACCACACAAGATGATCTGAAATTAAAACTTTCCAACTAACAGCAGTTTATTGTGGGTATTCCTGCCCTAGGGAGGTATTTTTCTCTAACAAAGTTTACTACTTACCTTACTTTAGCCTGTTTGTTGTCTTTTTAATCTATTATAATGTACCTGATTACATGGCTTTTAAAAGTAAGGGTACTCTTATCCCCACACACAAAGTGCAGGCATGCCATCAGGTCAAGAACCAACAAATTCCCACATTGTTATTATTATCATGTCAATTGTTTATCATTAACTGTCTTATTCTTGTCTATGTAATAAAAGTTTCAGTCTATAGGTTTTTTACATTTTATACAAACTGGGAGATGTCCCCATTTTTCTTTCTCTTGCCTTACCCTCTTATGTCTTTTCCTTTGATTCTAATGTATAAAATAAGCAGTAAAACTGCCATTTTCCTGTAGCAATTCATTGAGCACTTGATTCCTGGCAGTTGTGACAGTTTGGCTCAAATGAATTTGTAAAAATTCTTTTGAGTTTGAAAGTTTTTTT